>NC_090379.1:111810347-112110347 GCF_036365525.1 Heterodontus francisci
AATGTCCCATGTGATTGCCTTTAATGTCCTGTTAATGGGGACAGGACAGGTTGTTCACTCAAAATTCCCAGGTCATTGTTCTGGCTGGGGTCTGAGCAGACACTACTTCTCCACCTCGATGCATTGAAATGCACGGTATTGAGATGCAAATTGCAGTGGCCATTTTAGCTGCCAGAGTCACATTTTATCTGTTCCTTTTTAAAAATTTAATTCAGGTTTTGAGCTGGTGGAATTAAAAAATCATCATTTTGGCATAGCACATGTTTGTGACAAGTTTTAAAGGAACGCATGGCAGTCACAACGTTAGCAATCTTACTCACTTGCAAAGCACAATCTTTATGCTCAAAAATGTCTAGTTTTTCAAGTTAATGTGATTAATACTACTGATACCAGAAAGGTAATAATCCTTGGATTACCACCTGAGCTGCGAGCAAATTGGCACAGGGTAAATGAGATCATGGAGTTGAATGCGAGGTTCAAAGATTGATGTGGGAGAAGTAGGTTTCGATTCATGGGGCACTGGCACCAGTGCAGGGGAAAGAGGGAGCTGTACTGTTGGAAACCTCACTGGGACCTGTGTCCTGGTGAATCGTGTAACTAGGGCTGTAGAGGGGTCTTTAAACTAAATAGTGGGGAGGAGGGTTCACATGAGTGATTTGGAAAGTTAAAGAAAGGACAAGGAAACAGTGCAAGGTAATGGTTTGGATTACGAGGGACAGAGTGTACAAATGTAAGAGTGCGCCAGCAAATAAGTTCAGAGTAAGGACAAATGTTAAGACAGCATTAAAGGCTCTTTATCTGAATGCGTGCAGCATTCGTAAAATTATGGATGAATTGATAGCATTAGACAGACGCAGTTGCAAAATGACCAAGGCTTTGACCTAAATATTCAAGGGGATTTGCCATTTCAGAAGAACAGGAGGAATGGAAAAGAAGGTGGGGTAGCTCTGTTAATAAAGGATGAGATCAGTACAATAGAGAGAAATGACTTTGGTTCAGAAGATCAAGATGTAGACTCAGTTTGGGTGTAGATAAGAAATAGCAAAGGAAAAAAGTCACTGGTTGGTTTATAGGCCCCCCTAACAATAGCCACAAGGTTGGACAGAGTATACATCAAGAAATAATGGGGGCTTGCAAGAAAGGTACAGCAATAATTGTGAGTGATTTTAATCTTCACAGCAATTGGACAAATCACATTGGCAAAGGTAGCCTGGAGGATGAGTTCATAGAGTGTATTCGGGACTGTTTCTTAGAACAATACATTCTGGAACCTACCAGAGACCAGGCTGTTTTAGACCTGATAATGTATAATGACACAAGATTAATTAGAGACTTCATAGCAAAGGATCCTGTAGGCAAGAGTGATCATAACCTGACAAAATTTCACATTCAGTTTGAAGGTGAGAAATGTGGGTCCATAACTAGTGTCTTAAGCTTAAGTAAAGGCAATTACAAGAGTATAAAGACAGATTTGGCTAAAGTGAACTGGGAAAATAGATTAAAAGGTAAGACGGTGGAGAAGCAGTGGCAGATGTTTAAGGAGATATTTCATAACTCTCAACTAAGATATATTCCATTGAGGAAGAAAGACTGCCAGAATGATGCACCATCTGTGGCTAACTAAGGAAGATAAGGCTGGTATCATGTTGAAGGAAAAGGTATGCAATGCTGCAAAGATTAGTGGTAGGCCAGAGAATTAGGAAAATTTTAGAAACCAGCAAAGGATGAGTTTAAAAAAAAATAAAGCGGGAGAAAATGGAGAATGAGAGAAATCTAGCAAGAAATATAAAAACAGACAACAAAAGCTTCTACAAATACATAAAAAGGAAAAGAGTAGATAGAGTGAGCATTGGTCCATTAGAGAGTGAGACTGGGGAATTAATAATGGGAAACAAGGAAATGGCAAAGGCTTTGAACAAGTATTTTGTATTCATCTTCGCAGTAGAAGACGTAAAAAGCATCCCAAGAATAGTAGAAAATCAGGAGGCAAAAGGGAGGGAGGAACTTAAAACAATCACTATCACTGGAGAAAAAGTAATGGAGTATAAAAGTAGGGAGATCTTGCTACAACTGTATAGGGCATTGGTGAGACCGAACCTAGAGTACTATACACAGTTTTGGTCACCTTATTTAAGGAGGGACATACTTGCATTGGAAGCAATTCAGAGAAGGTTCACTAGGCGGATTCCTGGGATGAGGGGTTTGTCTTATGAGGAAAGGTTGGGGCTATACTCATTGGAGTTTAGAAGATTGAGAGGTGATCTTTTAAAACGTATAAGATTCTGAGGGGGCTTGACAGGGTAGAAGTCTCCTGGAGCTGATGGTCTGCATCTGAGGGTCTTAAGGCTGCAGAGATAGTGGATGCATTGGTTGTAATCTTCCAAAATTCACAGGATTCTGCAAAGCCCCCAGCGGATTGAAAAACGGCAAATGTTGCACCTCTGTTCAAGAAAGGGGGGAGACAGAAAGCAGAAAACTATAGGCCAGTTAGCCTAACATCTGTTGGGAAAATGCTAGAATCCATTATTAAAGAGGTAGTAGCAGGACATTTAGAAAATCACAATATAATCAGACAGAGTCAACACAGTTTTGTGAAAGGGCAATAGTATTTAACAAGTATATTTGAGTTCTTTTGCGGATGTAACAAGCAGGGTGGATAAAGGGGAACCATTAGATGTGTGTCATTTGGATTTCCAAAAAGCATTTGATAAGGTGCCACCTAAAAAGTTACTACACAAGAGCTCATGGTGTTGGGGGTGATATATTAGAGGACTGACTAACTACCAGGAAACAGAGAGGCAGGATAAATGGGTCATTTTCAGGATGACAATCTGTAACTCGTGGAGTGCCATAGGGATCAGAGCTGGGGCCTCAACTACTTAAGATCTACGTTAATGACTTGGGTGAAGGGACCAACTATATTGTAGCCAAATTTGCTGATAAGGTAGGTAGGAAAGCAAGTTGTGAGGAGGATACAAAGTGTCTGAAAAGGGATATAGATAGGTTGAGTGAGTGGGCAAAAATTTGGCAGATGTGAAAATGTGAGGTGGTTTTGGCAGGAAGAATAGAAAAGCAGAATATTATTTAAATGGAGAAAGACCGCAGAATACTGTGGTACAGAGGGACCTGGGTGACCTTATACATGAATCACAAAAAGTCAGTATGCAGGTACAGCTAGTGATTAGGAAGGTAACGGAGTGTTGGCTTTTATTGCAAGGGTATGGAGTATAAAAGTAGGGAAATCTTGCTGCAGCTGTATAGGGCATTGGTGAGACAGCACCTAGAGTACTGTGCACAGTTTCCGTCACCTTGTTTAAGGATGGACGTACTTGCATTGGAAGCAATTCAGAGAAGGTTCACTGGGATGGGGGGTTTGTCTTGTGAGGAAAGGTTGGGGCTATACCCATTGGAGTTCAGAAGATTGAGAGATGATCTTTTGAAACGTGTAAGATTCTGAGGGGGCTTGACAGGGTAGATGCTGAGAGGATTTTTTCCCTTGTGGGGGAATCTATAACTAGGGGGCACAGTTTCAAATTAAGGTGTTACCCATTTAAGGCGTAGATGAGGAGGAATTTCTTCTCTCAGAGGGTCGCTCGTGTTTGGAATTCTTTTCCCCAGAGAACAGTGGAGGTCATTGAATATACTCGAGGCTGAGTTAGATTTTTGATTGACAAGAGAGTCGAGGGTTATGGGGTCAAGCAGGAAAGTGGAATTAAGGCCACGAACAGATCAGCCATGATCTTGTTGAATGGTGGAGCAGGCTTGAGGGACTGAATGGCCTACTGCTACTCCCATTTCTTATGTTCTTATCTGATTCTGCTGGGAGAAGCATTGACGTCGGGACTCTCTTCCTTCTCTACCTCAACATTTAGAACTTCTTGGACTATTTATCGAAGGGATTTTAGGAATATGGGGAGCGGGCAGGAAAGTGGAATTGAAGCCTAAGATCAGCCCTGATCGTATTGAATGGCAGAGCAGGCTCGAAGGCCATATGGTCTACTTCTCCTATTTCTTGTGTTCTTGTATATTTTATGCCTTGCCTTATTTGTTGTTCGTATTCTTTTTAATCTAACTATTGCTGGAGATTGATAGCTTGCTGCGCTTAATCAAGGACTGCCCCCTCGTCATATTATTCACAGCTTGCTCGCCTGGCTGCTCAGAGGGATAGATGCTCAGAGATAGATGCTTCATATCATCACGGGCTTCTTGGTCTGTTAGAAAAGCATACTTCAATACTTGGCCTTTCCAATATGTAAAATATCTAAATAAGGATGTATAGGCATTTTAGGCAATATCTTACATTGCCCATCAGACCAATGGGTGGTTATACTGCTCAAGTGTTGCTATATTTGACCTAATTATGGCAATACAAGGCACGGTTAATGAGATGAGAGCGCAGTGGGTTATTGCGGTGAAGCACCAGTAGCAAGCAGCACAGAGTTGTGGGTTTATGCCTTTTAATTCTCTGTATGCTTACTTCCTATTCTCAACTGTGTTGTGCTGGAAGTAGGGTTACTTTAGGTTGCTGTCACATACTAGTTATGTGGGGGACCAACATTGGTGCAGATCTAGTAGCATATCATCTGCCCACTCAGTACCTGGTGCTGGAGCACCAACAAAGAGCAAGGTGAGGAAATAAAATGGGAATGGGGAGCAAAAAATATAAACCAAAGTTTATTTGTATTGTAGACGCATCAACAAAAAAAAAGGAATTACAGGTTGGTCCAGCACATCTGATGAATTGAACATTTCAAACTCCTTGACTTCCAAATTTCAACTTATACCCCTGTCCTAATTCAGAGAATGAATGTGCCTTGCATTCCACACAAAAGTTGCTCTTGTACCTACTTGTGATATTTTTAAGCTGTTTATTCTTGTTATTTATATTGTTTCTCCTCCTGCAGTGCTTTTGCTCGTTACCCCAATGGAGTTGTGGTCCATTATTTCTGCTGCAAAGACCGTAGTGTTTGTCCCACAGAGACGTGAGTGTGCCAGCTCAATCAGGATGCAAGATTTTAAGATTTTATTTATTCTCAAGATGGACATTTGAATAAGATGGACATTTGGATAGATGACCTGCCTTTCACTGTTGGAGGATGAGCAGGCAGATGGTGTGCACTGTGTAATATATTGATAGCTACATTTATAATTGTGTACAGATATTATTACTGGCATGTTGGCTTTCTGCTTACATTGGGGAGTTGGTGAAAAACTGAAAGCGGTTTCCTGTGTACAGTTGTATATTTGACCTTTGCCACTTCATGAAAGACAGTTGCACTACATAATAGCACATCTACAGAACCTGAAAGCACTCTGCCACAGTGCTTTCAGTTAAAGAGCTGTTGATTTTTAGGCTTCACCAGAGATTAAATTCCTTATGAAGACATGTGAGATTTTGAGGATTTGTTCTCCTTTAAGTCATATCTTGCCTAAACAAGGGGGTGAAAGGTAGTTGGAAATGTGGAGTAATCAGTTCAGCCATGAACTTATTGAATGGTGGAGCAGGCTTGAAGTGCCGAGTGGCCTACTCCTGCTCCTAATTCATATGTTTGTATCTATGCTCAGAAGCCCTTTCTTTGTGCATAGGATTCTTTGGCTTGTAGCTCCTGACTTTTATTTACACATCCCATTTGCTGAGAATGTTGTGTGCCTTGTTCTAATGTATAAAAAAAATACTGAGCTCACAAGTGATGCATTATACAGAGGTGACGTTCACTACTGGTACAGGGCACCATTCTACACTACACCCTCTGGTTTATGACAGTATTGAAGCTTTGAAACTCGTTTGATGATTTTTGTATTTGGGATCTTGAATCCATAAATGTTAATGTTGTTGGGTGTATCTTCTCACTTGTTGCCTTCGAATATGCTCAGAAGCACAGTTTGGATTGAAAAACATTTTATTGTACGCCATGCCACTTTATATTTCTTTCACTTTTAAATCCCGCTTACTAATGAAACTTTTAAAAGAAGTGCAGAACCATTCTGTTCTCAGGCTGGGCAGCAGTTGTGTGGCTGTAGTTGATTTGATTCCTACCACCCATCCAAGTTAGAAAAAGAAAAAAATCAGCCAGAGTTCTTGCTACTGATTGCTCGCCAATTTCTGAGGTGGAAATTGCAAATATGTGGATGTCGGATCAACACAAGACCAAGTTCAGCTGTGATGCCCCTCACTTCCCGCAACAGTTGGGTGAAATTCAGTGTCAAGGCCATGTGGATGAGGTAATGGAGGGTTATGGTACCACTGGAGTCATATGTCAGTCATTGCACTTTCAAGAGAAAGGAAGAGAGAAAAGAAACAAAGGTACAGAAATGTTCTTTTGATCAGAGTGATGACCAAAAGTGGATTTTAAACAGAGTGCTCCTAATGAGTGGGGTTGTTTTTTCTATGTGTAGCTGAGTGCAATGGAGCAAGTCTGATTATAGGATTGGGTTTATATTGGCAAATTTTCCTTTTTTTCTAGAGTGGAAGCTTTTTAAATGGACTTTCTGCACCCTCCCGCTCCCATCCTTCACTTGACTTCTATTCCAATGAAAGGAAAGCAACAGCATGCAGTGTGAAGGGGTTGATTGGTGAGGTGTGTGTGTAATGAGCTGGGATACTGCAAGCTGATATGTACGGATTGAGTCTTTGCTTTCCAAAAACATTTCAAAGAGCATGATGGGGAAGCAGCAGTTGAAGACCCGAAAATGGAGGTTGGGAAGCAAGCAGAAACATTTTGCTATTGCTTATTGTAAGGATCAGACCAGAAAAACTTACGGTACAAATCATCCCAGGATTTTGCATGTCAGTCTCTCAGTGCTCTGTATTGTTGCATTGATTGCTAAGTTTAGAATTAAGTCCTGATGATCTTACTGGGAAGTTGCATTGCAATTAGGAGACTCGTAGCTTAAGAGTGTCTCTGATTGAATTTAGACCCGAGCTCCCCTGCCGGGCAAGTCTCCACATGATTTTCAGCTGGAAAAAGGGAAAACAATCAGGTGGATATCTTATTCTGCTTAATTCTGTCTTCTGAGTCAACCAGGACCAAAACTGACTATAAATCTGAGCCATTGTCTGGAATTTGAAGTGCACACTTACTTGAACAAAGAACAGTACAGCACAGGAACAGGCCATTCGGCCCTCCAAGCCTGCGCAGATCTTGATGCCTGCCGAAACTAACACCTTCTGCAATTCCAGGGCCCATATCCCTCTATTCCCTTCCTATTCATGTATTTGTCAAGATGTCTCTTAAACGTCGCTATCGTATCTGCTTCCACCACCTCCCCTGGCAGCACTCACCACTCTCTGTGTAAAAAAAACTTGCCTCGCACATCCCCTCTAAACTTTGCCCCTCGCATCTTAAACCTATGTCCCCTAGTAACTGACTCTTCCACCCTGGGAAAAAGCTTCTGACTTTCCACTCTGTCCATGCCGCTCATAACTTTGCAAACCTCTATCATGTCGCCCCTCCACCTCCGTCGTTCCAGTGAAAACAATCCGAGTTTTTACAACCTCTCCTCATAGCTAATGCCCTCCAGACCAGGCAACATCCTGGTAAACCTCTTCTGTACCCTCTCCAAAGCCTCCACATCCTTCTGGTAGTGTGGTGACCAGAATTGCATGCAATATTCTAAGTGTGGCCTAACTAAAGTTCTGTACAGCTGCAACATGACTTGCCAATTTTTATACTCTATGGGATAATTGAAAGAAGTGGAATGATTTGGAGGGCACAAATTAAGGAAGAAATCATGAAAAAAAATTATCAAAAAAAAAAAGTGGTGTTTGAATGGTACAACAGAAGACAACATCACACTTAAAATATTACATTAAGCACCAAGCAGAAAAGGAATAAGATTGATTCAACGATAACAATTAGGCACCAAGCAGCGTATAATTTAACCAGTCGTTTGGTAGTACAGAACCTGAGTATTACTGAAAATAGAGACATGTTGTCGTAGCTTTTAGTCTTGCACTTATCAGGACAATCTGCAAGAATATCAATGTAAGGGGAAGCAACAACCTTATACTGTATGAGAAGGGAGTGCAGATTGGTTGGCAAGTGAACTCTGATTGATAGAGGCGTTGTCATGGAGAATGCACCCAGATTATGGTGGCAGGTAACTGTCAAGCTTTGTTTGAAATTTAAACCAGGCAGCTTGACTGGTCAAGGCATTGCCCTGAGGAATGAACCAGCGAATGGCTGTCACTTATTTTGTTTACCTGGAACAGGTGCAATGTATATGCATGTTCTGCAAAGAACAGGGCCCTGTGTATTAATATATGTAGTTTCCAGTATGCGCAAATGCGCCACACTGCAAGCTCTACTGACTATCTTAAATTGGCTGTCAGCATAATTCTTAGCACACTGAGGATTATTTAGCAAATGGTGCCCAATCACAGAATCTCATCTAATGTTGGACACTGTTTTGAGTTTTGCAAGCACCGGCTGGTTGGGTACGTCCTGTACCTTGACTGTTGCAAACAGCGGAAGGGCCATGTTTGATACAATCCGCCAGTCTTTGGGACGTAGGCCTAATTACCAACATCACACTGGCATTGAAATTCCTATCACATTACTCATTTGTGTGATAGGCAGGAGGATGTCTTTTTGACTTGACGGCAGCATCCTGTTAGTGGTGAACACCACACTGTCTGCTGTCTGTAGGGTTCTGAATTGAGTTGGGGATGGTCTCAATCCAGACCTATATATGTGCAGATCCACTGCAGAAAACTGTTTATAATTTAGTACAAATTTGATGTTTGATTATTTAGATATGTCCAATAGAGCATTTATACCAGGCAAAATAAAGTGGGATTTGTGGATTGGGGGAGTATAATTTAACAGTGACTTGGTGACTCAGTGTTTGCTGTATGGATTGAATTTGGATCACCAGTGATCATGTTTAAATATGGTTAATTTTCCTTGTTGCAACTTTTCTAGTTAAGGCTGTCCCAAGTAAGCTTGTGAATGAAACGTTTTTGTTAACCATTCAGAAGGAAGACTCAAAGGCCCAGTGGAATTCAGCACTAACTGATTGACTGGATATAGGCTTACTTTTCCTGCTGTCTGTAGGGTTCTGATTTGAGTTGGGGATGGTCTCAACTCATTCCTATATATGTGTAGGTCCACAGCAGAAAACTCTTTATAATTTAGTACAAAGTGATATTTGATTATTTGGAGAAGTCCAATAGAGCATTTATACCAGGCAAAATGAAGTGGGATTTGTGGATTGAGGAAGTGCATTTGTTTTCCGGGGAGTGTTTGTACTTTATTGTGATCATTGCTATCCTTAAATCTGCTACGTCTGTCTTTTTATAGCGGTAGTAGAAATTGGCTAGCATTAATGCCTAACCTCCTGAAGATAATTATGGCTTGCTAAAATTTGGTGCTCCTTCCTACCCCAAATCTATCCAAATGTTGACATTTTCGTTTGACTTTTTACAGTCTGAAACAGAAAAGTCTGTTAAATTCTTCTGATTTTCCCTAAAGGATCAAAATTCTTTATCTTGGATTTCTTCTTCCTGAGGAATTTTATGAAATCAAGGGATGGCCATTCAAGGCCACAGATTTCTTTATGTTCATGTCTAGTACCAGGATGTGTCATCCTTCCTTTGCTTCCCCTCCCAATAAAAACTAGAACATTGGATTCCCGGGCACCCTATTGGTAGGAATTGTTTCATCTGCTCTAATATGCTCTAGATTGTTGTACTTACCAAGCCTTGAGATCCCACAATAGGTTTGTGGGTAAATGCGCCACATGACCGATGAAGATCACCTGTGATCAGTGAGCCTGATTTCAACCAAAGCAACTTTGGACAGGGTAAAATCAGACCACGGTCTAGGTATGGGAACATCGGTTATTGCCATGGACAAATACTCTACCAACAATCATAGTTTAGGTTCACACATGAAGAGTGCCTCCATTGTCTGGAGAACAGCTGGCACCTGTGGAACTGTACCACTGCATTAGTACCTTCAAGCGAAGATGAGAGAAAGCTAGAAGATGATGAAATACTTGTAAGCAACAAGTTACAATTTATTCTTAGTATTGTGAAAGTTGCGAACATTGCCAGAATTGCGCTTCTCTTCCAGTTCCTCCATTGAGCAGCTGTTGATTAGTGAAGTTCTTCAACTTCAGTGCTACATTCATTGAGAACTGCTGTTAGAAGTGTAGAGAGGGAGAGAGATCACTGCCTTGAGGCAGTTTACTTTGCTTCTCAACTTCCAAATAGATCAATGCAGCTGTGGCTGTCAACAGGCACAAGTGATGTTGAGTGACTTGTACCTGGAATCTTTGATTCGGATGGGAGTTTGCAATACTTATGAAGTGCTGGTGATATGATTCTCACAGGAGCAGTTTTTTTTTAATGGACTGAAGTGTCTGAATGGGGGAAGAAAAAATGCCATCATTCTTCTGGTTAGTTCTATCTGCTGCACACCTTTCTGATGCTCTCGTTCATTGAAATGGATTAGTATGGAGACCTTGGGAAACAGGACAGGAATATTAACAACAAATGCACTCCATTCTTAATGACGGCTCCAAATTCGTATCCATTGGACCTGCCGCTCAACATGACCGGACAGCCTTGCTCGAAAGTAAGCTTAAAAAACGCATGCTGGACTTGTGTAAGAGCAATGAGCTGCCGGGTGATGTATATGACCGGGTTCGTCCTCACGGCTCGCTGCGTCCGCATATGTATGGGCTGCCCGAGACATACAAAAGTGCTGTCCTTCTACGCCGTGTCTAATCTATGACCGGTTCTGCACAACATGAATTGGCCAAATGGTTGGGCGAATTGTTACAACCAGTTTTGAGCAAGTTCTCCATATTCACGGTGAAGGATTCCTTCACATTTACGAAGACTTGCATATCGATAGCAATGCCGTGTCCATGTGCTCATTTGACATTGCTAGCCTATTCACCAATGTACCACTTAAGGAAGCCATAGATATTTGCACTACAGCATTATATCATGGCGATAGAGACCCACCACCATTGCATGAATCAGTATTCATTGAACTTTTGAACTCTGCAACTCACGCAGTTGAGTTCAGTTGTAACAACACCATGTATCTCCAAATAAATGGTGTTGCCATGGGGTCCCCTCTCGGCCCAGCTCTCGCAAACATCTTTGTTGAGTTCCATGAGAAATGCTTTTCAGTTATTTTTGGAAAATCGGACACTGGTGTTGTAATATAGTTCGCACTTCTCTACTCACTCCAAGATTAAAGTTCTAAGTTTTGATAGTATTGTGTCACACCTAACTCCTGATGATTGTAAACCTGTGCACTTTCAAATCTTTTTTAGAAATTAAACTTAAGATTTGCCTAATAGGGATTCCAATGACTGCTGTATTATTAATGTTCATCTTGAATGCTTCTGTATAAGCTAGATTTGTTTGTATAAATGTAATTTTATTTGTTCTACTTTCCTTGACCTATGCAGCTTTACTTAAGAGTAACACAAAGTGAACTCATAAAGAATGTGTATGACTGTGCAATTTGGTTTTCTTTTAAAAGTGCATTTTTGGGAACTCCCAGATAAAAGTTGTAGGGTTCCTGCTTTGGATGAGATGACCTAACTCAGCCTAAAGCAGGAATTAAGATGCAATGATAGCTACAATGTCCCTGGCCTAGGGAGCGAAAGATCAGCCTGATCACTACCTGTCGAACCCTGGCTGAAGGGTGTGTACATGTATAGGAAGCAGAGAGTAGGCATAAATTGGGCATTTTCAAGTGGCAGGCAGCAAACAGTGGGGTGCCACAAGGATCAGTGCTGGTGCCTCAGCTATTTACACACTATATTAATGACTTGGATGAAGAGACAGTGAGTAATGTATCTAAGTTTGCTGATGATACAAAGCTCAGTGGAAAGTTAAGCTGCTGGGAGGACATAGAGAGGCTGCAAAGAGATATAGGCAGGTTAAATGAGTGGACAGCAAGTTGGTAAATGGAGTATAATGTAAGGAAGTGTGAAGTTGTTCACTTTGTTCGTAAAAATAGAAACGCAGAATTTTTTTAAAAGGTGTGAAACTGGTAAGTGTTGATGTTCAGAGAGACTTGGGTGTACTCGTACAAGGTTAACATGCAGGTGCATCAGGTTGTTAGGAAGGCAAATGGCATGTTGGCCTTTAATGTAAGGGGATTGGAGTACAGGAATAAGGAAGTCTTACTAAAACTGTACAGGGCTTTGGTGAGACCGCACCTGGAGTACCCTGTGCAGTTTTGGTCTCCACATTTAAGAAAGGATATACTTGCACCGGAGGCGGTGCAGCGAAGATTTACTAAATTGGTCTCTGGGATGAGGTTGTCCTATGATGAGCAGCTGAGTAAATTGGGCCTATATTGGGCTGGAGCATCTCAGCTATGAAGAGAGACTGAAAAGGCTGGGGTTGCTTTTCTTAGAGCAGAGAAGGCTGAGGGGAGATATGATTGAGGGGGCATAGATTTAAGGTAAGATGCAGGAGGTTTAGAGGGGATTTGAGGGAAAAACATTTCACCCAGAGGGTGGTTGGAATCTGAGGAGGTGGTAGAGGCAGGAACCCTCACAACATTTAAGAAGTATTTGGATGAGCACTTGAAACGCCATAGCATGCAAGGCTACGAGCCAAGTGCTGGAAAATGGGATTAGAATAGTTAGGTGCTTGATGGCTGGCATAGACATGATGGGCCGAAGGGCATGTTTCTGTGCTGTATAACTCGATGACTAGAAGATTGAGAGGCGATCTAATTGAGACATACAAGATTCTGAAAGGGCTTGATAGGGTTGAAGCTGAGAGATTGTTTCTGCTGGTCAGTTATCTAGAACACGAGGACACAGTCTCAGGATAAGGGGTCAATCAGTCAGGACTGAGATGAGGAGAAGTTGCTTCACTTAAAGGGTTGTGAATCTTTGGAATGCTGTACCCCAGAGGGTTGTGGATGCTCCATCATTGAATACATTTAAGGCTGGGATATATAGATAGATTTCTGGTCTAACAGGGAATCAAGGGATATGGGGAGCTGGCAGGAAAGTGGAATTGAAGCCCAAGATCAGCCATCGTTTTGAATGGCGGAGCAGGCTCGATGGGCCATATGGTCTACTTCTCCTATTTCTTGTACAGCTGTCAACTGAGAACATGGTGAGGCTCAACTGCAATACATTATGAAGTCAAATGGCTTCATTGTGGCCATGAGTGAAGTACCAGGTGGGCATTCAGTACTTGTGGAACAGTTTGTCCTGGAAGAGTCAGCACCTTCAAGAGAAGAGACCAAAAAAAATTGAGTGTTGGGAACTAATGCAATATTTGCTGAACGAGTCGTTGTTTTCACTGTTTAAGGAAGAGAAATATTTATGGTGAACATTCTCTGTTTTGTAAGCAGTGACTGGATCTGGATTGCCTTTTACCAATAACTTCAACTGCAATTAATATGGTTCGTTTTTGCTTCATTCCACAGCTTTGTATCACAGAATTGCCATATTTTCAGCTAACTTGTTTGTTGAGAGGTTACTTGCCAGCCATGTTACTGTTCTTTAATAAAGGTACAAAATGGTGGTGTATAGCAAGTTGCAATATTGCACAGCCCATTCTTGGTTCGATTTGCAACATATTTTTAGATTAGATTAGATTAGATTAGAGATACAGCACTGAAACAGGCCCTTCGGCCCACCGAGTCTGTGCCGACCATCAACCACCCACTTATACCAATCCTACACTAATCCCACATTCCTACCAAACATCCCCACCTGTCCCTATATTTCCCTACCACCTATACTAGTGACAATTTATAAAGGCCAATTTACCTATCAACCTGCAAGTCTTTTGGCTTGTGGGAGGAAACCGGAGCACCCGGAGAAAACCCACGCAGACACAGGGAGAACTTGCAAACTCCACACAGGCAGTACCCAGAATCGAACCCGGGTCCCTGGAGCTGTGAGGCTGCGGTGCTAACCACTGTGCCACTGTGCAGTTGGCAGAGGGCAGCACTGTTGATCAAGTGCATTTGTGTAATGCATCACCAGGGATGTGGGCTCTTCCCAGTAGACTCTCACGATGGTAAGTTTATGATCTTTCATGTGGGGGATGGGGGAGGGAGAGTTGAAATGTCTCTCAGACTGGGAACTTCTGATGTGAGGGAGAACCTAAGGATGTCCATTCTTTTGGTCCTCATTTGCATTTATCCATGGCCACTCAGGGCAGCTTAGGCATAAGTTTAGGAACAAGACACTCAAATGCTCATTAGTAGTGAGGGCCCTGAACTTTAGAATAAAATAAGAATGAACTTGCAAAGGACAGGGGTAAGAGACACAAACCAGCTATTGGCTGATTTAAACAAGTTTGAAAGTATCTTGGAAAAGCTTTTTAACTGAGGGGTCACAGCAGGTGTGGCCTTAGAAGCTTGACAGTTCTGTTCTTTGGACTGTTTTCTCTACGTTAAATCTATTCTTTGACTCAGTGCGTTAAGGCTGTGTGTAGCTGGGCCACTGACCAAATGGATTGAACTGTAATCCCCGGCCAGGTGGTTGTAGGGATACTACAATTATTTTCAAAGCCTCTAGGTTAGGGAAGAAAGTATTGGTCAGGATTCTTAATCATAACCACTATCTCTGCTAGAAAACATGACTACATCTCAACAGCAGATGAGTTTTATTGTGCTGTTGAGTTAAATAGCCTGCTGACACTCAGCATCTGGGCTCGCAGGATAAGGAATGCCCACTTGTGTGGTTACAGGAAGGTGACTGGTCCCTATGTAACTGTATCCCAGTGAAAGTTAGCAACTTCAATTAAAAAAAAGCTGGAAAATTTGTAAGCTGCGTTGAGGAAATCTCTTGCCTATGATCCTGCATTGGAAACATCGCAGTTGACAGAGAGTGGCTGATAGAATTTTGTTTCCTTTAAGAACATGTAATAGCCTATGCCCCTGCCTGCCATTACCTCCTTAGCTCTCCATAGTTCTATACATAGTTCATGGGTACAGCAGCATAGTGGTTATGTTACTGAACTATAATCCAGAGGTCTGGACTAATGATCTGGAGACATGAGTTCACATCTCACCTCAGCAGCTGGGGAATGTAAATTGAGTTAATTACATAAATCTAGAATTTAAAAAAAGTACCAGTAATGGTGACCATATCAGTAAAAACCCATCTGGTACACTTATGTCCTTCAGGGAAGTAAATCTGCCATCCTGATCTGGTCTGGCCTATATGTTAACCTCAACGATGAGGTTAACTGCTGTCTGAAATGGTCTAGCAGTCCACTCAGTTGTATCATATGGCTATGAAAATGTTTCATAAGAATAAAACTAGGCAGGCAACCCAGCATTGACTGAGGACCTACACCACCACCTCGAGGACAATTAGGGAAGGGCAATAAATGCTGACTTTGCCAGTGACACTCTCATTCCATGAATGACTTTTAAATAAAACTTGGTGCCAGTTACACCATTCTTTTTATAGCTTTCTTTGCAATTCCAGTTATTCTAACACCATCTTTTGCACAGGTTTGGTGTTTCTTTTCCTGTCTCACTCTGATCTAGAGCATTTCATTGGCTTCTCTGGAGAACTTCTTGACTGCTTCCCATTTCCACTGTGTCTTCTGTGTGTGAGGTCCATATCTGACTTGTCTCGCTCTTTTCTAGACTTGTTGCTTGCCATCTCTACTACTTATTTTCCATAGGCACATATTACATTGCATCATCTAGGGTTCCAGGCATCAGACCCAAGAATGTTCAACTGCTTTAAAGTAATATCTGCTCCTGTTTGGGACTTGTGCAAGAGGGATCTTGGCATTTATTGCTAAAGGAATAGAGTATAAAAGTAGGGAAGTGTTGCTGCAACTGTACAAGGCATTAGTGAGACCGCACCTGGAGTATTGCATACAGCTTTGGTCCCCTTACTTGAGGAGGGATGTCGTTGCAATGGAGGCAGTTCAGGGGAGGTTCACTAGATTGATTCCAAAGATGTGAGGTTTGTCTTATGAAGAGAGATTGAGCAGTTTAGGCCTTTACTCTCTAGAGTTTAGAAGAATGAGATCTAATTGAGGTATATAAGATGTTTAAGGGAATTGACAAATTAGACGTAGAGAGGATGTTTCCTCTGGTGGGGCAATCTAGCACAAGAGGTCGTAGTTTTAGGATAAGCGGTTGCAGATTTAAAACAGATGAGAAATTACTTCTCTGAGTCGTGAGTCTGTGGAATTCACCACTCCAGAGTGTGGTGGATGCTGGGACATTGAGTAAATTTAAGGAGGAGATTGACAGATTTCTAATTAGTAAAGGGTTGAAGGGTTATGGAGAATGGGCAGGAAAGTGGAGTTGAGGTCAAGATGAGATTAACCATGATCATATTGAATGGCAGAGCAGGTTCGAGGGGCTGAATTGCCTACTCCTGCTCCTAGTTCTTATGTTCTTATGATCTCCTCTCACAAAGGGTCAAATACTACATCAGAAATCGAACATTTTGTTTGATGTCTGATCATGGAAAGATGATGCCTGTTAAAAGGGGAAGGCCTTCCTTTGTTGGCTAAAAACTCCAATTAGAAAATGCTTGTGCAGTGGTACTCCTGAAAGTGTTGGCCACCCTACTTTGTGCAAATGCTCTACCAACCTTTTTTTAATGGTATAACCTTCAGTTCTGTTTGAGATAGAACCTTCTGCCATATTTTACACAAGATATGGAGAAACTAGAGAAGTTGGGATTGTTCTTTTGGAGCAGGGAAGGTTAAGGAAAGAATTAATGGAGGTTGTTTAAAAGTACGAGGTGTCTTATAAAAATTAAGTTTTAACACTTGGCAAGTAGCCAGATCTGTAAGCATGCAGCAATCCTCAAAAGTTTACTAAATGTTGGGTGTATACATTTAACTACAGTACACTAGTACCTTTGGAAGATCAGCCACTCGAGCAGATGTTATAGCTTCTTCCTAGGGTTCTCCCACTCCTGAATTGTACTGCTTTGGTATGAGAAAGGAAACCAGCATGTTTTGCAAAAATGGGCCAATTTTGATGGCAAAGATTTCTGAGTTTGTATATGATTTTTTATCTACCAGTACAGAAGCTGCCAACCCAACTACTTACACAAAAAGATAGGGATATCTGATGTGTCATCAACTCAACACCAGTTCCCTGTAGTTTAATTACTACATTTTGTAGCAACCATGCCTTGCACTATAAGGATTGATTGTGCTGGGTGGATGAGATCTTCATACCTCCAGTCCCAGTACACAGAATTCCAGATCAGTTGAGAATTAGATTGTATATCTCCATTCTAAACAGTATCAGGCCAAAACAAAAAGGTGGGGGGGGGGGGGGGGGGGAGGAGTGGGTAGTTGTGCAAGACATGCAGAAAAAAACTCTTGAGAAAAGGCATGCACAGAGCTCTTGGAGCGATTCATGACACCAGTGTCATTGATAGGAGGAGGATTTGATCACCTTTGCCTCCCAGGCACAGATGAGTGTTTTGAGGTTGTGCTGTGTGTAATTGTTAGTGACATTTATATATTAGTGCATTGCTTGTAATTGGTAGTAAATTTTATGTTTAAGTAGGTTACTAAAACTAAATCAAGTCCAGTGGCTAAATTCTTGTTTTAATCAATACTGAGTGGGCAAGTAAGATGAAAACATCTTCTACTGGTATGCACTCTAATATATCTGGAAGATCCTTAAAGATAAATGACTTACCTCCACCTACCATAATCCAATCTATTCCTGCAGGCCCTGTGGATGTGTCTTGGGTATGGGGATGGTTTCGTTAGTTCTGATATTAGTCGTCTTGGGGATGTACATGATGTGTGAACAAGATACCATACCCACATAAGCAATATAAGTCAGTGTCCAAAATGGGGCTTCCCTGTCAACCAGCATGTGGAAAATGCATCATTAAAAAAAGTGACGATAACCTTACAAGGTGGGCATTTTTATTTAGTTAATTTTCTTTTTGCTGTTCACCTGAAATTAGTGATCATCTGTCTTGATTTTGACCTGGACAGTCAAGTTTTGAGACGTGGCTGCTTGTGATTTTTATGATTGAAAACTGGACGGGAAAATGTACTTTTCAACTTGACATTGTTTTAAAAGAGAAGTGTGAGCACAACCATTTCGCGTCTGTACTTGTGTTAGACCATCTCATATTTATGCCTGTGCACAAACTTTTAGTTATGCATACACAGCCCAATTTTAGTGCCTCTTCTAATTTTAATTTGGGTAGTAATTGGTCACCTTGCAGGTAAATACTTTTTTCCTTTAAGAAGCTTCCCTCCTTTACTGGTCAGGTGACTATCCCCTCAACCACCCACCCCCACCTCCTTCACAGCTTCCTGTTTCTCCATTTTAACTGCAGGTTTGTGTTGTTCAATGTACTTGTACCCCGTGAAACTATTCCTTTTTATGTTATTAATTGAAGTAGTACCTTTTTAAAAAAAAAAATTCTTCTGCTGAAGATTTTTCTGCTGTGTTTTATTTAGCAGTTTGATAAATGCTGGATCTTTCTCACCTCAGCACAGATTGTACCAGAATCCTCTTTTCTCAATTTACTGCACCCCCTCTCTTTCCCCCCCCAGCCCGCCCCAAATTCTTCCAGGTCAGAATTACCTGTTGTAAAAAGTAATTTCATTGTCATTGCTTCATTTCTACAGTGTTAACATTCTTAGGCCTCGCCTCAGTCATTGCACCGATTGCCATGAGGTCACCAGTTGTTGCCAATCTGACTTTAAAAATCTTTCTATTCAATTTCAACAGGTTTTTAATATCAGAAAAAAGAAGGAGGATGAGATCAGATTTGAGTAGTGCCTGCAACATGTTAGGAAACAGATTGAGGTAGGCAAAAGGCATCATTGGCTAGCAGTAATACTATCTGGAGTGTAGTGAGCAGACTGCATGAGGAGTCTGCTCTGCTAAGGTGAATAGACCCTTCACCTACTCTATCCAGGCCTTTCACAATTTTGTACATAAAGTAGCAACTTTAGCAAAAGCAAGTCATGGAGCACATGCTAATTGTACTTAGATAATGCGAGACGTAGCATTTGAATGCTGCTCCAAAATCTGGGGAAGCTCGTCTTTTGAATTGAAGGATAAAGTACAAGGAAAATGTTCATTGTTAGGTGATGCCCTATCTCATCTCTAGCTTCCAGTCAGTTTATCTGACTCTTCCCTTTTGTCTGTGTATCTCTCTGTGTGTATCTCTCTCCCGGTATCTGGGTGTCTCTGTATAATCTCTTCCTGTATCTGTCTGGCTGACTCTTTTACTCTCTCTCTCTGCCTGCCTTTTTCTCCTGTTCCACACTCTGCTACCCTGAAAACTTCTGTTGTTTGAAACTGAGCCTTTACAGTCTACATATTTTTCCTCTTGCACACTTTGTGCCCTGTTGTATTTGGATGGGCCATGTCTGTTCTCCACAGTCAATACTCCTCTTAACTACCAAGATTTTTTAAAAAATTCTTTTTCATGGGACATGGGCGTCGTTGGCAAGGCCAGCATTTGTTGCCCTTCCCTAATTGCCCTTGAACTGAGTGGCTTGCTAGGCCATTTCAGAGGGTAGTTGACAATCAATAGTTTCATACTAATCAATTAAATTAATTCCACCATGAGCCTCTGGATTACTAGTACAGTGACATTGCCACTACGCCACTGTCTCCCCAAGATGATCCTGGTAGTGAAAGAGGCCTCAACTAATCTTGACAAATTCCTTCCTTAACTATTGCCCTGCCCTCATCTCCTCCACCCTCATCAAGTGTCAGAACCTCATGACATTTTCATCTCAAACATTAAAACATATCACATAGCAACCTCAACTATCACCTGCCTCTGCCACTGACAACAGCCTCAACCCTTCTTTCATCCTTAGATGTTAACACTTCATAGTTACTGTCAAAACTCTTCCTCCCCTTCTCTCCAGGTTGATCTTTTCTGTGTTTCCTGACCCTTGAAACTCTTGCCACTCAACTACGGTTCCTGGCCACGTTGTTGGGCAGAATTGTTATAAGAAAGGCTTGCATTTATATGGCGCCTTTCATGACCTCAGGATGTCCCAAAGTGCATTATAGCCAATGAAGTACTTTTAAGTGGAATCACTGTTATAATGTAGGAAAAGCAGCAGCCAATATGTGCACAGCAACCAGATAATCTGTTTGTTGATGTTGATTAAGGGATAAATGTTGGCCAAGACACAGGGGAGAACTCTCTCTTGGAATCATAGAAAGTTTAAGGCACAGAAAGAGGTCACTTGGCCTGTCGTGTCTGCCAGCCGAAAAATAATCCACCTATTCTAATCCCACCTACCAGCATTTGATCCGTAGCCATGCAGATTGTGGCACTTGAGGTGCATAGCCAGACTTCTTTTGAATGAGTTGAGGGTCTCTGCCTCAACGACCCATTCAGGCAGTGAGTTCCAGACCCCACCACCCTCTGGGTGAAAATGTTTATCCTCATCCCCCCTCTAATTTTTCTACCAATCACTTTAAATCTATGCCCCCTTGTCACTGACTTCTCTGCTAAGGTGAATAGACCCTTCACCTACTCTATCCAGGCCTTTCACAATTTTGTACATTTCAATCAAATCTCCCCTCCGCCGTCTCTATTCCAAGGAGAACAACCCCAGCCTATCCAATCTTTCCTCATAGCTCTGCATTTTTCCAGTCCTGGCAACATCCTCGTAAATCTCCTCTGCACCCTCTCCAGTGCAATTGCATCCTTTCTGTATGAGGTGACCAGAACTGCACTATGGTACTCAAGTTGTGGCCTAACCAATGAGTTATACAGTTCCGGAATAACCTCCCTGCTCTTATATTCTATACCACAGCTAATAAAGGAAAGGATTCCATATGCCTTCTCCACCACCTTATCAACCTGTGCTGCTACCTTCAGGGATCTTGTACATTCACTCCAAGGTCCCTCACTTCCTCTATACTTCTCTGTATTGTCCCATTTATCGTGTATTCCTTTGCCTTGTTTGACCTCCCCAAATGCATCACCTAACTTTTCTCTGGGTTGAATTCCATTTGCTGCTTTTCTGCTCATCTGACCAGGCTATCAATATCTTCCTGCAGCCTACAGCTATCCTCCTTGCTATCTACCCTATGGCCAATCTTTGTGTCATCTGCAAACTTCTTGATCATGTCCCCTACATTTATGTCCAAATCGTTAATATATACCACAAAAAGCAGGGGACCCAGTAATGAGCCCTGTGGAATGCCACTGGAAACAGCCCTCCAGTCGCTAAAACAGCCGTCAACAATTACCCTTCGTTTCCTGCCACTGAGCCAATTTTGTATCCAAATTGTTGCATTTCCCTGGATCCTGTGGGATTTTATTTATTTTTACCAATCTGTTATGTGGGACTTTGTCAAAAGCCTTGCTAAAATCCATGTAGACCACATCAACTGCACTACCTACCCTCATCTGTCTTCCTTGTTACTTCAAAAAATTCGATCAAGTTGGTCAAACAAGATCTTCCCTTAACAAATCCATGCTGACTATCCTTAATTAACCTGTGCCTTTCTAACTTACAGTTTATCCTGTCTCTCAGAATAGATTCCAATAATTTGCCCACTACTGAGGTTAGACTGGCCTGTAATTATTCGGTTATCCTTCGCTCCCTTTTTAAACAGAGGTACAACGTTAGCAGTTCTCCAATCCTCTGGCACCACACCTGTATCCAGTGAGGACTGAAAAATGATGGTCAAACCTTCTTCTATTTCCTGTCTTTTAACAGCCGAGGGTACATTTCATCTGGCCCTGGTGATTTGTTACCTTTCAAGGCTGCTAGTCCCATTAATACTTCCTCTCTCCTTATGTTTACCACATCCAATACTTCACACTCCTCCTCCTTAACTACAATATCTGCATCGTCCCCCTCTTTTGTGAAGAGACGCAAAGTATTCATTAAGAACCATACCAACATTTTCTGCCCCTACACGTAGGTTACCTTTTTGGTCTTTTATGGGCCCTACTCTCTCCTTACTCTTACTCTTAATGTATTGACAAGACATCTTTGGATTCATCTCGCCAATATTCTTTCATGCCCTCTCTTTGCTTTCCCAATTTCCTTTTTGATTTAACCTTCCACTTTCTATACTCCTTTCGGCTTTCTGTAGTATTGAGTTCTCAGTGTCGGACATAAGCTTCCCTTTTCTGCCTTATCTTACCCTGTAGGCTCCTTGACATCCATGGGGCTCTAGAATTGGCCGTCCCACCCTTTTTCTTTGTGGGAGCATGTTTACTCTGAACCTCTTGAATCTCCCCTTTGAATGCCTCCCACTGTTCTGACACTGATTTACCTTCAAGTAGCTGTTTCCAGTCCACTTTCACTAAATCACTAAAATAAAAGCAAAATACTGCGGATGCTGGAAATCTGAAATAAAAACAAGAAATGCTGGAAATACTCAGCAGGTCTGGCAGCATATGTGGAGAGAGAAGCAGAGTTAACGTTTCGGGTCAGTGACCCTTCAGAACTGGCAAATATTAGAAATGTCAAAGGTTATAAGCAAGTAAAGCGGGGGTGGGGCAAGAGATAACAAAGGAGAAGGTGTCGGTTGGACAAGGCCACCGAATAGCTGACCAGGTGGTCATGGAGCAAAGGCAAACAATATGTTAATGGTGTGTTGAAAGACAAAGTATTAGTACAGATAGGGTGTTAACGGACTGAAAATTGAACAGCAGCAAGTACAAACATGAAAAAAAAGTGGGTAAGCAAACTGAACAAACTAAGATGAAATAAAATAAACATACAAAAAAAATGTAAAAAAGAAAAAAATAACAAAATGAAAGGCCTGTCATGCTCTGAAATTATTGAACTCAATGTTCAGTCTGGTAGGCTGTAGTGTGCCTAATCAGTAAATGAGATGCTGTTCCTCGAGTTTGCGTTGATGTTCACTGGAACACTGCAGCAATCCCAGGATAGAGATGTGAGCATGAGCGCAGGGGGGAGTGTTGAAATGGCAAGCAACCGGAAGTTCAGTGTCCTGCTTGCAGACTGAGCGGAGATGTTCCGCAAAGCAGTCACCCAGTCTGCGTTTGGTCTCCCCAGTGTAAAGGAGACCACGTTGTGAGCAGCGAATACAGTATACTACATTGAAAGAAGTACAAGTAAATCGCTGCTTCACCTGAAAGGAGTCTTTGGGGCCTGGGATAGTGAGGAGAGAGGAGGTAAAGGGGCAGGTATTACACCTCCTGCGATTGCATGGGAAGGGGACGAGGTGGTGGGGGTAATGGAGGAGTGGACCAGGGTGTTGCGGAGGGAACGATCCTTTCGGATTGCTGACTGGAAGGTGGGGGGAAGATGCGTTTGGTAGTGGCATCACGCTGGAGGTGGCGGAAATGGCGGAGGATGATCCTTTGGATATGGAGGCTGATGGGGTGGAAAGTGAGGACAAGCGGAACCCTGTCAGGGTTCTGGGAGGGAGGGGAAGGAGTGAGGGTAGAGGTGTGGGAAATGGGCCGGACACGGTTGAGGGCTCTGTCAACAACAGTCAGGGGGGAATCCTTGGTTGAGGAAAAAGGAAGACATATCAGAAGTGCTGTCATGAAAGGTGGCATCATAAGAGCAGATGCATCGGAGACGGAGAAACTAGAAGAATGGAATGGAGTCCCTGCAGGAGGCAGGGTGTGAAGAAGTGTAGTCGAGGTACCTGTGGGAGTCGGTGGGCTTATAATGGATATTAGTAGACAACCTATCCCCAGAGATAGAGACAGAGAAGTCGAGGAAGGGAAGGGAAGTGTCAGAGATGGACCACGTAAAGGTGAGAGAAGGGTGGAAATTGGAAGCAAAGTTGATAAAGTTTTCCAGTTCGGTGCGGGAGCAGGAAACGGCACAGATACAGTCATCAATGTACCGGAAAAAGAGTTGAGGGAGAGGGCCTGAGTAGGACTGGAACAAAGAATGCTCGACATATCCCACAAAAAGACAGACATAGCTAGGACCCATGCGGGTACCTATAGCAGCATCTTTTACTTGAAGGAAGTGAGTGGAGTTGAAGGAAGAGTTGTTCAATGTGAGAACAAGTTCAGCCAGGTGGAGGAGGGTGGTGGTGGATGGGAACTGGTTGGGCCTCTGTTCAAGGAAGAAGCGGAGAGCCCTCAAACCGTCCTGGTGGGGGATGGATTTGTAGAGAGATTGGACGTCCATAGTGAAGAGGAGGCGGTTGGGGCCAGGAAACTGGAAATTGTCAAAATGACGTAGGGTGTCAGAAGAGTCACGGATGTAGGTGGGAAGATACTGTGCCAGGGAGAAAAGATAGAGTCTAGATAGGAAGAAATAAGTTCAGTGGGGCAGGCTGAAACAATGGGTCTGCCGGGACAGTCCTGTTTGTGGATTTTGGGAAGGAGGTAGAAGCGGGCTGTCTGGGGTTGTGGGACTGAGGTTGGAAGCTGTAGAGGGAAGATCTCCAGAGGATATGAGGTCAGTGAAAGTCCTGTGGACAGTAGCTTGATGTTTGGTGGTGGGGTCATGGTCCAGAGGGAGGTAGGAAGAAGTGTCTGAGTTGGCGCTGAGCCTCTGCAAGGTAGAGGTCGGTACTCCATACAACAACAGCACCACGCTTGTCTGCAGGTTTGATGACCCTGTCGAGGTTAGACCTGAGAGAACGGAGCGCCTCAAGTTCAGAGGGGCACAGGTTAGAGTGAGTGAGGGGGGCAGAGAAATTGAGATGACCAATGTCTCGCCGACAGTTTTCAATGAAGAGATCAAGAGCAGGTAAGAGGCCAGGGGGAGGGGTCCAGTTAGAGGGAGAATGCTGTAGGCGAGTGAATGGGTCCGCTGGTCGGGGGGAGGAGGACTCCTGGTCAAAGGAGTGAGCCCGGAGGCGGAAGTGACGGAAGAGTTCAACGTCGTGCCAAGCGCGAAATTCATTGAGGTGAGGACGTAAGGGGATGAAACTGAGACCTTTGCTGAGTACAGAACGTTCAGCATCAGAGAGGGGGAGGTCAGAGGGTATAGTGAATACACGGCAACGGGTCAGATCAGAAGGGGTGGGGTCAGAGGGAAGTGAAGGGGAAGGAGGATCTGGAGGAGCATTCGTCCCCATCAGCTGCTGGAGCTTGTGTTCCTTGACATCTGAAAGGAAGAAAAAAAGTTTTTTGTTAATGCGTCGGATGAAATGAAGAATGAAATGAAACTGCGGAATAGAGCAGCTTTGAGATAAGGTGAGGCGGTGCTGCTGGAGAGAGAGGTTCAGTGTGTACATGTGGCGATGCATAGCACTGAGTGTGGATCTCAGGATGCAGCGAGAATAGCAGTCCGAAGAACTTTGTATTTCTCGGAGATGCCTGTAGTCCTGGGTGGATTCAAAACATGAAGGATGAAACTGCAGTTGGAATCCACGTGGAATAAGTCCGAGCTGGAGACAGTCACTGACGAAGGAGATGTGGCTGTGAAAACGAGTTTTGGTAGACACTTTATCAAAGACCAGGAGGGAAATAGAAAGCAATGAAGGTGAACAAGGTATAAGAGACAAACGAAAATCCTGTCGGAGAGAAGAGCAGAACTTCTTTAAGGTAGGCATTCCTGGAAGAGAAGTGGCAGTGAATTAAACACTAAAATAAAAGCAAAATACTGCGGATGCTGGAAATCTGAAATAAAAACAAGAAATGCTGGAAATACTCAGCAGGTCTGGCAGCATCTGTGGAAAGAGAAGCAGAGTTAACGTTTCGGGTCAGTGACCCTTCTTCGGAACTGGCAAATATTAGAAATGTCAAAGGTTATAAGCAAGTAAAGTGGGGGTGGGGCAAGAGGTAACAAAGGAGAAGGTGTAGATTGGACAAGGCCACAGAATAGCTGACCAGGTGGTCATGGAGCAAAGGGAAACAATATGTTAATGGTGTGTTGAAAGACAAAGCATTAGTACAGATAGGGTGTTAACGGATTGAAAATTGAACAGCAGCAAGTACAAACATGAAAAAAAACAGTGGGTAAGCAAACTGAACAAACTAAGATGAAACAAAATAAACATACAAAAAAAAATGTAAAAAAGAAAAAATAACTAAAAATGAAAGTAAAATGGTCCCGGTCATGCTCTGAAATTATTGAACTCAATGTTCAGTCCGGCACGGTTGCGGACTGAGCGGAGGTGTTCCGCAAAGCGGTCACCCAGTCTGTGTTTGGACCCTGAGCTTCCGGTTGCTTGCCATTTCAACACTCCCCCCTGCGCTCATGCTCACATCTCTATCCTGGGCTTGCTGCAGTGTTCCAGTACACGTCAATGCAACCTCGAGGAACAGCATCTCATTTACCGATTAGGCACACTACAGCGTGCTGGACTGAACATTGAGTTCAATAATTTCAGAGCATGACAGGCCCCCCATTTTACTTTCATTTTTAGTTATTTTTTTCTTTTTTACATTTTTTTTTGTATGTTTATTTTATTTCATCTTAGTTTGTTCAGTTTGCTTACCCAATTTTTTTTTCATGTTTGTACTTGCTGCTGTTCAATTTTCAGTCTGTTAACACCCTATCTGTACTAATGCTTTGTCTTTCAACACACCATTAACATATTGTTTGCCTTTGCTCCATGACCACCTGGTCAGCTATTCTGTGGCCTTGTCCAACCTACACCTTCTCCTTTGTTATCTCTTGCCCCACCCCCGCTTTACTTGCTTATAACCTT
Source organism: Heterodontus francisci (assembly GCF_036365525.1). NCBI lineage: Eukaryota > Metazoa > Chordata > Chondrichthyes > Heterodontiformes > Heterodontidae > Heterodontus > Heterodontus francisci. Next base: position 111,836,906 of record NC_090379.1, read on the forward strand.
TGACATTTCTAATATTTGCCAGTTCCGAAGAAGGGTCACTGACCAGAAACATTAACTCTACTTCTCTCTCCACATATGCTGCCAGACCTGCTGAGTATTTCCAGCATTTCTTGTTTTCATTTCACTAAATCACTCCTCAGTTTAGTAAAATTGGCCTTGCCCCAATTGAGAACTCCAACTTCTTTTCTATCTCTGTCCTTTTCCATAATTGTCACAACTGACTGAATTATGATCACTACCACCAAAATGCTCTCCCACTGCCACCCATTCCACCTGCCCATCTTCATTTCCAGAACTTCTCTTGTTAGACTTGCTACATACTGGGCAAAAAGTTCTCCTGAATGCACTTCAAGAATTCTGCCTTCAATTCCTTTCACACACAAATTATCCCAGTTAATATTGTGGTAGGTAAAATGCCCTACTATTACTGCCCTATTGTTTTTGCATTTCTCAGAGATTTGCCTACATATCTGCTCTTCTATCTGCCTCTGACTTGGGGGTACACTCCCAGCAGCGTGATTGCCTATTTTTTGTTCCTTAGCTCAATCCAAATGGCCTCATTTGACGAACCTTCCAACATATCATCCCCTCTCACAGCTGCAATAGTTCCTTTGACCAAAATTGCTATTCCCCCTCCTTTCTTATTCCCTCCCTATCACGTCTGAAAACCCTGTAAATAGGAACATTGGGCTGCCATTCCTGTCCCTCTTTAAGCCATGTTTCTGTAATAGCTGTGATATCATACTGCCACTTGTCTATCTGTGCCTTCAGCTCATCAGCTTTATTTGCTCTACTCCTTGCATTGAAATATATACCCTTGAGCACTGCCAAATTCATTTTTTTAATTTTCTAACCTTTGTTTCCTTTGTCTCCCAGACTCATCCATTAATTTTCTGCCTTCCATTTTCATTTCTGATTTTGTCCCAACTGAGTCTACCCTCAGGTCCCCATCCTCCTGCCAAACTAGTTTAAACCCTCTCCAACAGTTCTGGGCACCACACTATAGGAAGGATGTGATTGCACTGGAGAGGGTGCAGAGGAGATTCACCAGGATGTTGCCTGAGCTGGAGCATTTCAGCTATGAAGAGAGACTGAAAAGGCTGGGGTTGTTTTGCTTGGAGCAGAGAAGGCTGAGGGGGGACATGATTGAGGTATACAAAATTATGAGGGGCATTGATAGGTTAGATAGGAAGAAACTTTTTCCCTTAGCAGAGGGGTCAAGAACCAGGGGGCATAGATATAGGGTAAGGGGCAGGCGGTTTAGAGGGGAATTGAGGAAACGTTTTTTCACCCAGAGGGTGGTTGGAATCTCGAATGCACTGCCTGAAGAGGTGATGGAGGCAGGAACCCTCAGAACATTTAAGAAATATTTAGATGAGAACTTGAAATGCCATAGCATACAAGGCTACGGGCCAAGTGCAGGAATATGGGATTAGAATAGTTGGGTACTGTTTGGTCAGCACGCGCACACGATGGGCCGAAGGGCCTGTTTCTGTGCTGGATAACCCTATGACTCTATAACAGCGCTAGCAAAATGTCCCGCAAGGAACTCAGTCCCAGCTCTGTTCAGGTGTAACCTGTACAGGTCCCATCTCCACCCATCCCCCACTCCCCCCACCCCGCGCTGGTCCCAATGTCCCAGGAATGTAAAGCCCTCCATTCTGCACCATCTTTCCAGGCATGCATTCATCTGTCTTTTCCTTCTATTTCTATACTCACTTGCGCATGACATTGGGAGTAATTTCTTCCCTAGCTCCCTAAAATCTGACTGCAAGACCACATCTCTCTCTTTACCTATGTCGTTGGTTCCAATGTGGACCACGACTGCTGGATGCTCTGCAAGCCGCTCAGTGACATCCTTGACCCTGGCACCAGAGAGGCAACACATCATCGTGGATTCACGTCTGCGGCCACTGAAACGCCTGTCTGTTCCCCTGACTATTGACTGACCTATCACTATGGCTCTTCCCGTCTTCCCTGTACCCCCCTGTGCAGCTGAGCATGAGAGTTTCATGAAATCTTTTACATCCACCTGAGATGGAAAACAGGGCCTTGTTTTAACCCAAAAATGGCACCTCTGACACTGCAGCACTCCCTCAGTACCTCACTGAAGTGTCTGCCTAGATTTCTATGTATAAGGCTCTGAAGTGGGACTTGAACCCACAGCCATCTGACTGCGACCAACTGAGCCACAGCTGACCAGTTATGGCTCCCTTTTTCAAAACTGACACCTCTTCTACTCTCTCTCCCCCTCCCTCCACCAACAAAAACTTACCTTTTATATGTCTTCCCCTCCCAACAACTCGCTTTCCTCCCTTGTCCAAGCTCCTTGATTATTTGTATTCGTTCTGGGAATGTAGATGTCACTGGCAATGCCAACCTTTGTTGCCAATCCCTAGTTGCACTTAAGGTGGTGGTAAGCTGCTTTCTTGAACCGCTGCAGTCCATCTGGTGTAGGTACACCCACAGTGCTGTTGGGGAGTTCCAGGTTTTTGACCCAGCGACAGTGAAGGAACGGCAGTATAGTTCCATGTCAGGATGGTTTGTGGCTTGGAAGGGAATTTGCAGGTAGTGGTGTTTCCATGTGTCGGCTGCCCTTGTCCTAGGTAGCGGTCGCGGGTTTGGAAGGTATTGATGAAGGAGCCTTGGTGAGTTGCTGCAGTTCATCTTGTAGATGGTACATGCTGCTGCCACTGCACCAGTAGTTGAGGGAATGAATGTTTAAGGTGGCAAATGGATGGGGTGCCGATCAAGTGGCTTGCTTTGTTGTCGAGCTGCACTAATCCAGGCAAGTGAGAACCATTCCATCACACTCCTGACTTGTGCCTTGTGGATGGTGGACAACCTTTGGGGAGTCAGGAGGTGAGTTATTTGCCACAGAATTCTCAGCCTCTGACCTCCTCTTGTAGCCACAGTATTTACATGGCTGGTCCAGTTAGGTTTCTGGTCAATCACAACCCCCAGGATGTCGATGCTGGGAAATTCAATGATGGTACTGTTGAATGTCAAGTGGAGATGGTTAGATTGTCTCGTGTGGAGATGGTCATTTACTTGAAATGTCATAGCATACAAGACTGCGGGCCAAGTGCTGGAAAATGGGATTAGAATAGATAGGTGCTTGATGGCCGGCACAGACACGATGGGCCGAAGGGCCTGTTTCTGTGCTGCATAACTCTATGACTCTATCTGGTTATTTTGCCACTTACCTTTTATCTGTGCCTTCTGGTTACTGATTGTCCTGGGAGTGGAAGCAGTTTCTCCCCATTTATCAAAACTCCTCAACGTTAAGCACCTCTGTTAAATATCCCCTAAACCTTCTCTGCTGTTCTTCCTACCAAAATGAATCACTACACATTTCTCTGCATTGAACTTCATCTGCCACCTGTCTGCCCATTCCACCAACTTGTCTGTTCTTTTGAAGTTTTACACTGTCCTCCTCACAGTTTACAATGCTTCCAAGTTTTGTAACATCTGCAAACTTTGAAATTGTGCCCTGTAAACCAAGGTCTAGGTCATTAATATATATCAGGAAAAGCAAGGGTCCCAACACTGATCCCTGGGAACTCCACTGCAAGCGTTCCTCCGGCCCAAAAAACATCCATTAAGCACTACTCTTTGTTTCCTGTCACTAAGCCAATTTCGTATCCACGTTACTTTAGATTAGATTAGAGATACAGCACTGAAACAGGCCCTTCGGCCCACCGAGTCTGTGCCGAACATCAACCACCCATTTATACTAATCCTACACTAATCCCATATTCCTACCAAACATCCCCACCTGTCCTTATATTTCCCTACCACCTACCTATACTAGTGACAATTTATAATGGCCAATTTACCTATCAACCTGCAAGTCTTTTGGCTTGTGGGAGGAAACCGGAGCACCCGGAGAAAACCCACGCAGACACAGGGAGAACTTGCAAACTCCACACAGGCAGTACCCGGAATCGAACCCGGGTCCCTGGAGCTGTGAGGCTGCGGTGCTAACCACTGCGCCACTGTGCTGCCCAGTCCCTTTCATTCCATGAGCTACAAGATGGCTCACAAGTCTGTTGTGTGGCACTGTATCAAACGCCTTTTGAAAGTCCATGCACACCACATCAATAGCATTGCCCTCATCAGCCCTCTCTGTTATCTCCTCAAAAAAACTCCAAGTTAGTTAAACATGACTTTCCCTTAAGAAATCCATGCTGGCTTTCCTTAATTAACCCGCTTTTGTCCATGTGACTATTAATTTGTCAACCAACGAATACAGTGCAGGTACTCAAGGTGTTGAGGTTGTCACGTCGCCCTTGTCCATCACTTCAGCTCAAGGTCATTTTTCAGTTCACTTCATGCTGGAGGCCAAATGTTAGCTTTTATTGGACACTTGTACAGATAAGAGTGTACACAAGGTGCTCGAAGACTCCTTTGTATCAGCTTCGGAATATCTATGGTGTCTAGTGGCTTCTATATGAGCAGGGAATATCCTGCTCTTCTCCCCGTTTCTTGTTTGTACCAGTGATGACCCTGGTGTTTGGGACTGCTTCTCTGTCCCTTTTGAGAGAGATAGGAAAACAGCTCTTCTGTGGGCCTGTTTCTATTATGCCTACTATATAAGAATTCTATATTAATCTGAGAAATATTATTTCTTAAAGGGGTCCCATTTCCTACAGTATTCAGAATTTCAGGAGTCAAAGACTTCAGTTTAATTTAGCAGAAACATAACTGGATCAGTAATATAAAAACTGTGGTTACAAGGGCAGGTTAGAGGCTGGGAATTCTGTGGCGAGTAACCCAACTCCTGACTCCCAAATATTTTCCACTGTCTACATGTAAGGCACAAGTCAGGAGTGTGATTAAATTCTTTTCACATGCCTGAATGAGTGCAGCTGCAACAACACTCAGGAAGCTCAACACCATCCAGGACAAAGCAGCCTGCATGATCGTCACCCCATCCACATTCACTCCTAATACTGGCACACAGTGGCAGCAGTATGTACCATATACAAGGTGCACTGCAACAACTCATGAAGGCTCCTTCGTTAGAACTTTCCAACCCTGTACAACCCAGAAGAACACTCATCACCTGCAAGTTCCCTTCCACGTTACTCACCATTCTCACTTGGAACAATATCGCTGCTCCTTTACTGTCACTGGATTAAAATCCTGGAACTCCCTAACAGCACTGTGGGTGTACCCACACTAGATGGACTGCAACGACCCAAGAGGGCGGCTCACCACCACCTTCTCAAGGGCAATTAGGGATGGTCAGTAAATGGCTGGTCATGCCACTGACATTCACATCCCATGAATGAATTTTTAAAAAATTAAACTTAACATAGTACAGCACAGATAAAATTATGAAAATAGCACTTGTTTGCAAAAACCTAGTAAATTCTGTCATCTTTTTCTTCAGGTTTCCAAATGACTAATTTAGATGTATATAATGAAGAAAAAGTTATCCTTCAACAGCTGAACAAAATCTTTAATGTTCTTGCACAAAAAAGGGTTATCAGTGGAGCTTCCCACAACTTGTTGGCTCCAAAAATCTACACAGGCTTCTTAGAGACATTATGGTAAAAGACAAAAGAACACCTGGAGCTTGCAACAACAACTTGTATTTATATAGCACCTTTAATGAAATAAAATGTCCCAAAGCTTCACAGGAGCAATATAAAGCAAACTTTGACAGAGCCACATAAGGTGATATTAGAGCAAATGGCCAAAAGCTTGGCCACAGAGGTAGGTTTTAAGGACTGTCTTAAAGGAAGAAAGAGGTAGAGAGGTTTAGGGAGGAAGTTTCAGAGCTCAGCTTAATTCACATGCCTGAATGAGTGCAGCTGCAACAACACTCAGGAAGCTCAACACCATCCAGGACAAAGCAGCCTGCATGATCGTCATCCCATCCGCACTCCTTTATTCATAAACATAATTTATCCTTTTTTCTTGCAAATCAATTTTCAAATTCTGATGTCTGCTACTAAACCCCATTTGGAAAAACAGTTCATAATAATCAAGACCTATTAGTTACTCTTCTGAGTCCTCTGAAACGGACCAATGTAATCAATCTGAAAACTTCTAGTGACCACCAAATTACAAAATGTCTGCAGAGATACCTATTCATCCTGATTTCCTGTATTGTAAAATTACTTTTTCTGTTAGAGGCATCTTTGGGCCGTGAGCCATCACCTTTGATGGCTACCTGGATTGATTTAATCCAAGGATTCTCGCCCTGTACCCTTGCAAGATCTAAAGGGGCTGTTTCACTTTGAACTTTATTTATTTGGCCTGGCAACATTACAGCTGGCCGTCACCTACTAGCATCTTGGCTAGCTGATCTGCCGTGCCATTTTCACTGGTTCAGGGATTAATTTAGTAGGTAAATTTGGATGGCAAAAGGCTGCTGAGTTTGTTTACAACTAAAAACTACCAGCACAGCAGTTTGAAACTGCCAACACGTTAGGGTTAGGGTTTGCACAACAGTTTGCACAGAAAATAGGAATGTCTTGTGTGTCATCAATTCAAGGCCTGTTCCCTGTAACTTAATAATTTTGTAACAACTATGCCTTGTGGTTCTAAGAATTAATTGTCATGGTGGGTAAGTTCTTCTTATCTGCAAACCCAGAGCATAGAATTCCAGATAAAATATGAAATAGGAGGAACAACTTGATACTAAATAACACTGTATGAGGCCGAGAAAGTGAGTGGGCAGGGTTGATAATTGAGCAAGACATGCAGAAAAACTCAGTGTAAGAAAAGCCAAACACTCCAGTGAGGCAGAGCACTCAGGATGATTCATGACGCTGCTGTCATTGATGGGAGGAAGCTTTGATCAACGTGGCCTCGTAGTGTAATTTGTAGTAAATTTTAAGTTTATATAGGATAATAAAACTAGCAAGTCCAGTGATAGAATTCTTGTTTTAATTGATACCAGTGAACAAGTAAGATTAAATAACCCACAGCTCTTATTGGCATATTCAAGAGACTTTAGAGTAGAACAAGATGCTTTTTAAGGTAAAGTACACACAACATCCTAATCGGTAACTTCACAGATCTATGCACCTTACATGTCTTCAAATCAAATTAATATTTAAGTTCGAAAGATAGTCCAAACTGGATATTCACATTTGGTTATGTTACGACCGAGGAGGGAGGAGTGCACTGTTCAGTCTAGTTCCACTTCTCTACGGGTCACGACATACATTTAAATTTTTCCCACTTACCGATACAGTCAATCATATACTCAGTTTTTATCCCAGAATAAAACACACCAACCAGGTTTCTTTAATAAGCAACAAAATTATCAGTTTATTATAAAACAAGTCTTAACCAGTAATGAAGCAAAGCATAAGCACAGATTGAAATATAAAAGTTCTCTTTTTACCTTAGCCCTTCACATACACACTGGTTAACTGGAAAAATAAAGGGATTTTTGTTTTCAGAGCTCTATTACAGACAAAAAAACACAGACTGAATACTTGCTCATTCTTGAAGAAATAGCCGATCAGTTATGTTGTGTTCCAAAACTGGCATACAGTCTGGCCTCAGAGTACATGTAGATGGCTCACTGGGATCTTTTAGAACAGTTCTTTTCAGGCAGCGTTGAGAATTAATTTAGCAGGCTTTTTTTTGAAGACAGGAGACGAGATGAGTTGACACAGTGGACTTCTCAGGTTCTTTTAGAGAGGTGCTGGAAAGCTGAGCAGGGTGTGGTCTTCTCTCCTTCCTTGGGAAGTCTCTTCACTCTTTGGAAGCTCTCTCCCTTTTTATACAGTTCAACCTTAACTCAAAACAATTTAAAAGCAAAACCAACAACATGAGGTCAACCATTTGACCGCCATCAGTTTTGACCTGTCACTTCTTTATAACCAACTTCTCCAGGTGTCGAAAGTTCTCTGTTGTTTATTGACCTAGAAGTCGGGTGGTTTTCCGGAAAAGCTTGTTTTCCTCAAGATCTCTGTGCCCCTTTTCAAAAACATTTCAAGTGACTTTTTCAAAGTCACGTGGCCTTTACATGACCCCCTTTGAAAACCCCAAAATGTAACATTTCTTCAATCTTTCAAAAATGAATCCTCGAAAAATATATTTAACCAAACACAGAGGCACTTTCGTAAGAACAACTGTGGGTTTCCAGGTCCCCTTCACTGCTGTTGTTTCTCTGCTAAAATGGCCACATAAGATCCTTTTGGTATAGATCCTCTCGACATTGAGTCACTCCACCTAACATATCGGTTCTCCCTTCTGTTTTGGAGATTCCATTGGCATCTGTCCTGATTAATCAAATCTTATGGGTTGAGACTAGCAGAGTATCAACTTGATGATCAGCTTATCCCCTTTTGACTTTGAAATGTCTGCACAGTTCTGAATTGAGAAGAGAGTTTCAGTAATATAGCTCTGCTGTACGTGCATTTTGAGTAAATCAAAGTGTCTTACAATTGTCCACAGTCAGTATGACCTTTTCTCTGAGAACAACAAAGAACAGTACAGCACAGGAACAGGCCATTCGGCCCTCCAAGCCTGCGCCGATCTTGATGCCTGACACCTTCAGCACTTCCGGGGCCCATATCCCTCTATTCCTTTCCTATTCATGTATTTGTCAAGATGTCTCTAAACGTCACTATCGTATCTGCTTCCACCACCTCCCCTGGCAGCAAGTTTCAGGCACTCACCACCCTCTGTGTAAAAAAAACTTGCCTCGCACATCCCCTCTAAACTTTGCCCCTCGCACCTTAAACCTATGTCCCCTAGTAACTGACTCTTCCACCCTGGGAAAAAGCTTCTGACTATCCACTCTGTCCATGCCGCTCATAACTTTGTAAATCTCTATCATGTTGCCCCTCCACCTCTGTCGTTCCAGTGAAAACAATCCGAGTTTTTCCAACCTCTCCTCATAGCTACCGCCCCCAGACCAGGCAACATTCTGGTAAACCTCCTCTGTACCCTCTCCAAAGCCTCCATGTCCTTCTGGTAGTGTGGCGACCAGAATTGCACACAATATTCTAAGTGTGGCCTAACTAAGGTTCTGTACAGCTGCAGCATGACTTGCCAATTTTTATACCCTCTGCCCCGACCGATGAAGGCATGCATGCCATCTGTCTTCTTGACTACCTTATCCACCTGCGTTGCCACTTTCAGTGACCTGTGGACCTGTACGCCAAGATCTCTCTGCCTGTCAATACTCCTAAGGGTTCTGCCATTTACTGTATACTTCCCACCTGCATTAGACCTTCCAAAATGCATTACCTCACGTTTGTCCGGATTAAACTCCATCTGCCATTTCTCCGCCCAAGTCTACAACCGATCTATATCCTGCTGTATCCTCTGACAATCCTCATCACTGCCTGCAACTCCACCAACCTTTGTGTCGTCCGCAAACTTACTAATCAGACCAGCTACATTTTCCTCCAAATCATTTATATATACTACAAAGAGCAAAGGTCCCAGCACTGATCCCTGCGGAACACCACTAGTCACATCCCTCCATTCAGAAAAACACCCATCCACTGATACCCTCTGTCTTCTATGACCGAGCCAGTTCTGTATCCATCTTGCCAGTTCACCTCTGATCCTGTGTGACTTCACCTTTTGTACCAGTCCTGCCATGCTGGACCTTGTCAAAGGCGTTACTAAAGTCCATATAGATAACATCCACTGCCCTACCTTTATCAATCCTCTTTGTCACTTCCTCAAAAAACTCAATCAAATTAGTGAGACACGACCTCCCCTTCACAAAAACCATGCTGTCTCTCGCTAATAAGTTCGTTTGTTTCCAAATGGGAGTAAATCCTGTCCCGAATAATCCTCTCTAATAGTTTCCCTACCACTGATGTAAGGCTCACCGGCCTATAATTTCCTGGATTATCCTTGCCACCTTTCTTAAACAAAGGAACAACATTAGCTATTCTCCAGTCCTCTGGGACCTCACCTGCAGCCAATGAGGATGCAAAGATTTCTGTCAAGGCCCCTGAGCTGCTTTAGCTTGTTGTTCATGGTCATTGCTAGGATTTCATTCAACTGGACTTTCCATGTGAGTGGAGCTGGCTCAGACTCCTTTAAGGAAGTATATGAAACCCTTGTAATGGTCAACTTCCCTTTCCACAAATCTCCTGCAATCGAAGATGAGTTGCTTTGAATGGATTACCAGTACTAAACTATGGTGGAACTGGGTTGGTTAAAATGAATATTCCCCTTGTGTTTGTGTATCTTTCACAGATAGATATAATTCAGATCCACTTGCTGCTAAGAACAACTTTAGGTGCCAATGGAGGACATGTACTGCAAGAGTGTTTTCTTGAGTGGTCTGGTATTCTAGAGACACTGTTATCCCATCTATTGTTGTGATAAGCATGTTGACAAGTATTTCACAAACAGCTTGCACAGTCTGAAGCTAATTCCTAGTGCAAGTGGCACTGAATTGGCAACCTCATTTGGCGAGGGTGTTTCATTGGGAAATCTGAATGTGATTGCTGTGTGGAAATGGAAGTTAGGGTATATCCTTAGGGTGAAATGGGCAATTTCTCACTACATTCATACCGTGCTTCACCTGTTATGAGAGTGATTAGATTTAGATTTTTAGATTAGAGATACAGCACTGAAACAGGCCCTTCGGCCCACAAGTCTGTGCCAAACATCAACCACCCATTTATACTAATCCTACACTAATCCCATATTCCTACCAAACATCCCCACCTGTCTCTATATTGCCCTACCACCTACCTATACTAGTGACACTTTATCATGGCCAATTAACCCATCAACCTGCAAGTCTTTTGGCTTGTGGGAGGAAACCGGAGCACCCGGAGAAAACCCACGCAGACACAGGGAGAACTTGCAAACTCCACACAGGCAGTACCCGGAATCGAACCCGGGTCCCTGGAGCTGTGAGGCTGCGGTGCTAACCACTGCGCCACTGTGCCGCCCTAAGTTGGCACAAAGTTTCCCGTTGCCCAGCACCATCTTCACAAAAGGATGTTTCCTGAGAATGTATTCTGTTTCCCTGATCCTTTTCAGAAAAAATGTGCCTCCATAACATTGAATAAACTTGTGCTGGGTGGTTGTCAAATGAGGGCAAGAACAGGCTTGTCTTTAATATGTAAATAGTCTGCTGCAATTTACTGTCCAGGTGAAAGACAGGGCAGCATACGTGGAACAGTATCCAAAAAAGATTCAGTATCTTGAGGGGATGAGAGGAGAAAATTGGGTGTAAAGTAGGCAAAATTCCTTTTGGATATTGTGTTAGAACATCTGCGTGTTTCAAAAAAGCACCCCTGCAATTGTTTCTGTGTAAGTGGGAGCTCTCTCTACCACAAGATGTATGTTGCAACAGGAATGCAAACATTTTCAAATAATCATTTTCATTTAGCCATAGAATGAATGGTTAATAGGCAGCAATTTAATTTTCATTGATAGACTTTGTTACTGTATAGGTTTTTCAAGAACTTTCATTCGTGATGCATTCATTCAGCAGTTTAGCTCCTCCACTTGCAGATAAAAAGTGGGCGTGAATGCTTGTGCTGAGTTCGGTCGGTTGCGAGGAGGGCCAAATGGACTGCGATAAAGATTCAGGTTAAGTGGAGCAAGCCAGAGCAGCCCATCTAAATTCCACAATGTTTGTGAGAGTGTCGTCGCGAATCCTCCCATGTGTGGTCAGTATTTTGTATAAATCAGAAGATGTGCCAAGAAAAGCTACCCCATTGTCTTTTCAGGTACTGTAACTTTTTTAACTACTGAGATTATATGCACTGTTAATTGGCAAGGGCTTGGGCTTGGCAACAAATGTAAACAATGTTATGTGATTGATACAAAGAGCAACAGGAAATTGATTGCGTCTCACTGATAATTACTGTTCATTCATATATTTAATGTAAAGAAATCAGTCTTTTGATTCACAATCAAATTCATCTCACTTGAGTGGTTTTCAGTTTGTGACGTCATGTAAAAGACCACAGAGTCCAAATGACCAGAAGACCACATTGTTAACAATATCAAGGTCATGTTTTCACTTAATTAGATAAGCATCTGATTGTACCACTCTGACAATCATCTTAAATGCACATACCATGCAGCAACTTTGAAAAGTACAAGATTTCTTTTTGGGATAAGTTTGACTTCGTGGAGAAATGGGAAGTGTTGTATATACCCTAGTCAGGTTTTGCTGGCTTCTTCAATCGCCTGCAATGCAACTGATGTTCACATTGTTTAAAATGCAGGAGAACTAACAGACAGACAAAGCAGGCACCCAGTAGCTGAAAGAGAAAAATAGGTTTAACATTGTGAGGTGTAGCCCCTTCATCAAAATGAGCATTGGTTGGGCAGCAGAAATAAGGTTGCCTTTCCCCTTTTTTAAACAATGTTTCAATCAATTGCAGCAGTAAATTTTATCTGGCAGTGCAGTGACTGTATCTTTTTCTCATACTAAGTATTTTATTGCCTTGCATTTTGCCTTCAGAAAAATATCAGATGTATGATTTTAAAAATGTATGATTGCCAACTGTCAGCTGAAATGAGTTTTGTTTGTTTATTTAGCACAAATAATAGAATTTTACAAGATAGAAGGAAGTCAGTTGGCCCATTGTGCCTTTGATGGCTATCCAGTTAGTTCCATTCCCCTCCCCTCTACTTGTGCCCATTACTATTTTGTTTTTCCCAAATATTTATCCACTTCCCTTTTTAAAAGCTGTTATGAATTATGCTTTCGTTAATGTTGTTGCTGGGGCATTCTACGTCCCAACAATCCTCTGTCTAATACTTGTTAACGAACAGTCCCACTCCAGAGGAGTAGTGTTGGGAGCAGCAGGCTTTGCAGGGTGAGGCTGGCACATGGTCCACATGGTTGCTTGAGATTAAATTATCGCTCGCATTTTCCTGGTTGAGTGTGTGCCAGTTCGAGACCGTTACCTCAGACACTGTTATCGGTGTCAACAAAAGGTTAGTTGTTTTTGAGTCCCAGCATAGGGTGAAAAAAAGTACAAAATGTTTCATCTTTTGCCTCCCAATCAGTGTAAGGTTCTCCCTGTTTTGCAATGTGGATGGTGAGGCAACCCCAACGAGAAGCCCCCTAATATAATGGACAAAAACAAAGTGGAGATGGGAGAACAACAGGTAGAGGTCAAGAGTTCAGCTGCATTTAGCTCAGGAGTGTCAGTTTTTTTGTGGACCACCCAGTTTAGATTTGGGAGATGACCACATATAAAATTGAATCCATGCTCCAGTTAATTTGCTAATTGTAACAGCAGTTGAGTGATTTATGATATGTATCACCGATTAGACAACTGGCCCATGAAATTAGAACAGGACAAACCAGTAAATAAATATATGTACAAATAGAGTTCATTGTGCCTGGATTCTGTGACCTAGATCACCAAGGCTTGGACGTCATAATTTGGTCATTCCCCTATGTGAGCTCCTTTTATAAAGAAATGGCTGATGGATTTACCAGCTTAAAATCGATTTTTAAAATGCAGGAAGTGCTGTGCAATCCATAAGGACACCTTAGTTCAGAAAAGTCATGGTGAAGACTGGGGTAAAAGAAAGCACTAACTTGCATTTTTATAGAGACTTCCATGACTTCAAGACATCCCAATGCGCCTCATAGCCAAGGAAATATTAAACTGTTGTAATATCAGGAAATTTGCAGGCATTTTGCAAGGACACAGCAAGGAACCATCGACAGCAAGTAAATAAATGACCAATTAAACTGTTCGTGATATTGGTTGAGGGATAAATGTTGGCCTGAATAGTGGGAAAACTCCCCTGCTCTTCTTCAAATAGTGCCTTGTCCACCTCAGAGGACAGACTGAACCTCAGCTGAATGTCTCATTTGAAAAATGACACCTCTGACAGTGCAGCGCTCCCTCAGTACTGCACTGAAGTGCCAACCAGGATTGCATGCTCGAGTCTCTGGAGCGGGACCCACAACCTTCCAACTCAGAGGGGAGAGAGCTACTAACTGAACCACAATAGTGTAGCAGAAAAATGACTTCTGGACTGCAACAGTTTCAGAGCTTGGCTCTCCTGATTTTTCTCCCAGATTCTCCCATTATCATTCCTGTTTTTATACAGCTCGCTTTGTTTTAGCAGTCTTAAAAAGGAGCTCTGCCTGCCCCAATGTGCCACGCCTGATGTTTCTTTCCTGAAACATTATCTCATATTTCTCTTCCTCATTCAATCTGAGCCTATGTAGCTCCTGTTTTTTGTGTCCCACATTAAACTTTTCTCTTTATCCCCTTGGTTTTCCCTTGCTTATCTCCAATTGCCTTGCCGCAAAGTTTCTATTTTGTGGCTATGAATATCGGACTTTATGATGATGGTGGGGGTGGCGAATAAGTTTCACCTTCACAGTTGCACAGTAACCTGGCAGAGCAGACTGCCCGCCCATAGTGATCGTTGAAATTATCCGAATATAGACTGGGATAACAGTAGTGCAAAGGGCAGGGCGGGCAACAGTTCCAAGAGTGTGTTCAGGAGCATTTTCTACAGCAGTATGTTTCCAGTCCACCAAAGAAGGATGCAAGACCTGGTTCTTGGGAATGAGGTGCACCAAGTGGATCAAGTGTCAGTAGTGTCCCGCCAACGTGCTTTGTTGAATGATAATTTTCTTTCATCCACCGATTGGTGATCTGAATTTATATTTTTAAGGAAATTTAAAAAGGAACAGATAAAAGATGACTTTGCTAGCAGCTTAAGACGGCCACCTAATTTGCAACACTGTATCCTACATTGCAAGGCCTGTGAGGTAGAGACGAAATGTCCGCTCATCCCAGCAAAATCCAAGACCCAGGAAGTTTAAGGGAACTGCCTGTTCTTTTTAGCAAGAAGAAATACGCTGCTAACCATCATGCTTGAATCACTGGGTGACTGTCGTGACAAGCCCCCCACCCCCAATCTGTAGTTTTAAACTGGTGTTTTTTTGCAGCGGGTTAAGAAGCATCTGGACTGTGACGTGCAGACCCAAATGTGGGGGGAGGGTCTCTCTCTCTCTCTCCCTCGCTCCATCTCTCTCTTTTTCTTGCTCCATCTTTCCCTCGCTCCATCTCTCTCCCTTTCTCTCACTCCATCTCTCTCTCTCCCTATCTCTCTCTCTCTCCCTCTCTCACCAGCTCTCTCTCCCTCCCTCTCTCACCAGCTCTCACTCTCTCTCTCTCTCTCTCTCCCCAGCTCTCTCTCCCTCTCTCACCAGCTCTCTCTCTCTCTCTCTCTCTCCCCAGCTCTCTCTCCCTCTCTCTCCCTCCCTCTCTCTCTCTCTCTCTCTCCCTCTCTCTCTCCCTAGCTCGCTCTTTTTTTTAAGAGATACAGCACTGAAACAGGCCCTTCGGCCCACCGAGTCTGTGCCGACCATCAACGACCCATTTATACTAATCCTACACTAATCCCATATTCCTACCACATCCCCACCTGTCCCTATATTCTCCTACCACCTACCTATACTAGGGGCAATTTATAATGGCCAATTTACCTACCAACCTGCAAGTCTTTTGGCTGTGGGAGGAAACCGGAGCACCCGGAGAAAACCCATGCACACAGGGAGAACTTGCAAAATCCACACAGGCAGTACCCAGAATTGAACCCGGGTCGCTGGAGCTGTGAGGCTGCGGTGCTAACCACTGCGCCACTGTGCCGCCCATCTCTCGCTCTCTCTCCCAGGCTGTCTGTCTCTCTCTCTCTCCCCAGCTCGCGCTCTCTCTCTCTCTCTCTCTCCCCAGCTCGCGCTCTCTCTCTCTCTCTCTCTCTCTCTCTCTCTCTCTCTCTCTCCCCAGCTCGCTCTCTCTCTCTCTCTCTCTCTCCCCAGCTCGCGCTCTCTCTCTCTCTCTCTCTCTCTCTCTCCCTCTCCCCAGCTCGCGCTCTCTCTCTCTCTCTCTCTCTCTCTCTCTCCCCAGCTCGCTCTCTCTCTCTCTCTCTCTCTCTCCCCAGCTCGCTCGCTCTCTCTCTCTCTCTCTCTCTCTCCCCAGCTCGCTCGCTCTCTCTCTCTCTCTCTCTCCCCAGCTCGCTCTCTCTCTCTCTCTCTCTCTCTCCCCCCAGCTCGCTCTCTCTCTCTCTCTCTCTCTCCCCCCAGCTCTCTCTCTTTCTCTCTCTCTCTCCCCAGCTCTCTCTCTCTCTCTCTCTCTCTCTCTCTCTCGCTCTCTCTCTCCCCAGCTCTTTCTCTCTCTCTCTCTCCCCCCCTGCTCTCTCTCTCTCTCCCCCCCCTGCTCTCTCTCTCTCTCTCTCCCCAGCTCTCTCTCTCTCTCTCTCTCTTGCTCTCCCCAGCTCGTGCGCTCTCTCTCTCTCTCGCCAGCTCTCGCTCTCTCTCTCTCTCGCCAGCTCTCGCTCTCTCTCTCTCTCTCGCCAGCTCTCGCTCTCTCTCTCTCTCTCGCCAGCTCTCGCACTCTCTCTCTCTCTCTCGCCAGCTCTCGCACTCTCTCTCTCTCTCTCCCCAGCTCTCTCTCTCTCTCTCTCTCTCTCCCCAGCTCCCCCTCTCTCTCTCTCTCTCTCTCTCTCTCCCAGGCTGTCTCTCTCTCTCCCCAGCTCCCTCTCTCTCTCGCTCCCCAGCTCCCTCTCTCTCTCGCTCCCCAGCTCCCTCTCTCTCTCGCTCCCCAGCTCCCTCTCTCTCTCGCTCCCCAGCTCCCTCTCTCTCTCGCTCCCCAGCTCCCTCTCTCTCTCGCTCCCCAGCTCCCTCTCTCTCTCGCTCCCCAGCTCCCTCTCTCTCTCGCTCCCCAGCTCCCTCTCTCTCTCGCTCCCCAGCTCCCTCTCTCTCTCGCTCCCCAGCTCCCTCTCTCTCTCGCTCCCCAGCTCCCTCTCTCTCTCGCTCCCCAGCTCCCTCTCTCTCTCGCTCCCCAGCTCCCTCTCTCTCTCGCTCCCCAGCTCCCTCTCTCTCTCGCTCCCCAGCTCCCTCTCTCTCTCGCTCCCCAGCTCCCTCTCTCTCTCGCTCCCCAGCTCCCTCTCTCTCTCGCTCCCCAGCTCCCTCTCTCTCTCTCTCTCGCTCCCCAGCTCCCTCTCTCTCTCTCTCGCTCCCCAGCTCCCTCTCTCTCTCTCTCGCTCCCCAGCTCCCTCCCTCTCTCTCTCGCTCCCCAGCTCCCTCCCTCTCTCTCTCGCTCCCCAGCTCCCTCCCTCTCTCTCTCGCTCCCCAGCTCCCTCCCTCTCTCTCTCGCTCCCCAGCTCCCTCCCTCTCTCTCTCGCTCCCCAGCTCCCTCCCTCTCTCTCTCGCTCCCCATCTCCCTCTCTCTCTCTCTCGCTCCCCAGCTCCCCCTCTCTCTCTCGCTCCCCAGCTCCCCCTCTCTCTCGCGCTCCCCAGCTCCCCCTCTCTCTCGCGCTCCCCAGCTCCCTCTCTCTCTCGCTCTCCCCAGCTCCCTCTCTCTCTCGCTCTCCCCAGCTCCCTCTCTCTCTCGCTCTCCCCAGCTCCCTCTCTCTCTCGCTCTCCCCAGCTCCCTCTCTCTCTCGCTCTCCCCAGCTCGCTCTCGCTCTCGCTCTCCCCAGCTCGCTCTCGCTCTCCCCAGCTCCCTCTCGCTCTCGCTCTCCCCAGCTCCCTCTCGCTCTCGCTCTCCCCAGCTCCCTCTCGCTCTCGCTCTCCCCAGCTCCCTCTCGCTCTCGCTCTCCCCAGCTCCCTCTCGCTCTCGCTCTCCCCAGCTCCCTCTCGCTCTCGCTCTCCCCAGCTCCCTCTCGCTCTCGCTCTCCCCAGCTCCCTCTCGCTCTCGCTCTCCCCAGCTCCCTCTCGCTCTCGCTCTCCCCAGCTCCCTCTCGCTCTCGCTCTCCCCAGCTCCCTCTCGCTCTCGCTCTCCCCAGCTCCCTCTCGCTCTCGCTCTCCCCAGCTCCCTCTCGCTCTCGCTCTCCCTCTCGCTCTCTCTCTCTCCATCTCTTCATTCCAGCTTGCAAGTTTTGAACTCTGCCTGCTGATTGACCACCTCTGCATACTCCGGCTACAATCATCCACATCACTGTCTCCAAGAGACCCACCAAATCAGTCATCTATCGCTTCAAGCTAAAAGCCTCAGGACCACCGAATTCAGCTAGAAGCCCGCTGAATCACCAAACTCCACAGACTGTATACCCATTTTTTTCTATGGACTCTAACTGGACCAATCTAGCTCTTCCCCGCTCTGTAATCTATTTGTGTGTGTGAGAACCTCTAGTGTGTGTGTGTGCACGTGTGAAAGTTGGGGCATAGTTTATTCTTTTCCTTAGGTCGGTTTAAGTACAATGAAGTTAATCTCTTTCTTTGCTAAACTCAAGAAAACCTGTCCGATTGGTTCTTGTTATGATCATGGCAAGTAAGTAATCAAACATCTACTGAATTGGCCAGTAGAATCCACTTTAAAAAAGAATTAAACCTGTTGTGGTCAAATAAGGAGAGGGACGCCCTTCGACCCTTCCTCACCTGACCGTAACAATAAGGGAACATTTAGGATACAGCAGCATATTGTATCATAAGGTTTAGCTTGGCAATGAAAAAGGACAAGGAACAATCCAGAGTTGGACTAATTAACTGGGGGAAAGCCACCTTCAATGGGGTAAGAATGGATCTGGCCCAGATAAATTGGGACCAGAGTACCAGCAAAATGTACAGACACCACTTCACTTGACAAGAATCACAAGCTCCATATTCTGCCCCCCCCCCCCCACCACCTTCCCTCTCTTTTGGGGGGGGGGCGTAAAATTCCAGTCATTATCTTTAAAAGTTTCCCCACAACTGCAGACTGCCAGGCTTGACATTGCCAGATTTTTTAAAAACAGGGGGCGTAGCATTTGCAATCTTTTAGTCTTCTGTAGCACCTGCAAGACGTGACTTCACCGTGGAATCAACGGCATCGATGTATGGGCAGAGGAGCTGTCATCATGGTTAGTTCGACCAATTGGAATAACCACTGCAGGCCTGCAGAAGAAAGCAGCTCCAGCTGTGCACATCAGTGTAAAGGGCAAGCAGCATCCAACCACATTCTAGATAGAGAGTCAAGGTGGGTCTGGTGCGTTCTGTGAGAGTCACCATTCTCAGCAAAGTGCTACTTACAAGTCTTCGACAAAAACCTATAAACTGCACTGAGATGTGTTGTGTCTGATAAATTTATACCAGAATTCTGAAAACATTGATGAGAGAGAAAGACCACAACATTTTACACTGAATGGTGGATGTTAAATAAATGTATACGTGAAGTGTATTTACCTGTATTACGTGTCAGGCATTTTCTACTAAAATTAGTGCTTGTAGTTAAAACTGTGTCGCCGTGGGTAATCAACGATTTCTATTGGACAACATTGGCTTAATTCCTTGAATTCCATCTTGCTAGAAAATGGATCACGAGCGCCAGGCAAGATAGATCTAGATGCTATTGAATTATTCATTCAGTAATTCAACCAAAAGCACAAACATATACCAGGAATGAATAGGAAGTAGGTCTCTGCAGTGAGTGAATAGGTTCTTTGGAATTAATGGTGCAGTATCTAGATATGCTAATTTTTGGATAATAACACTCAGCTTTCCTTTTCAGAGAGAGAACCAACATTACTATGACTTAGCTGTGAAAGTTCTACGGGCGAAAAATATTGTTGGGGGAGATTTCCGTAAGTAGTTATATTTCTGTTTTATCTGTAGAAAGTATGACCTCGCTGTTTCTTTGAGAAGTTGTGTGTTACCATTTAAGCAAACTAATTGTTTTATTTACGTAATTAGAATACTCTTGACTGATTGCTCCCCAGCTTTCACAGTGGCTGCTGCTATATAGACATAGAAATTTGTTTAGTTAATTGTTCTCAATCTCCTAGATCGGAAGAAGCATTTAAAAAAATTTAGTCAAAAACGCAATATCTTAAGAGCTGCAATGCTGTTCCTCAATTGTCAATAATAATGAAAAACAAGACACATTTCAACAACGTTCTAGAGGTTTTTTACAAAACGGTTAAGTGAATACTTTCTCATAAGTACAGTGTTAGTAAAAGTTGAAAAAAAAAAGCCATTTAATTAGAATGGGTTTAATCACTCTAGGAGTCGCACATGAATCCTTAATGAGGCACAGGTTACAGAGCCCTGTTCTCGATAACTCTGCACCAGGAGTTGATATCTAATCTACCTGTAGCTGCTTTAGTCTAACAGCTCACCTTGCTTCAAAATACCCTGTAAAATGTGGAACAAGAGCAGCTATTTTTTATTTCAAATTGCATTTCAGAATAATCTGTAGTTGTTTAACGTGTCAAGTTGTAGTTGAGGATAAAGAGGATGGTCTTATTGCGAATGTTTGCCTGACCTTGAATCTCTGCATTCAACCCGTCTCTGCCTGGAATCAAGTAATATTGGTCTGTTCTTTTTGAGGTTTTGGCAGCTTGAGAAGGCTTGGCCACTGTAATAGTGCAGCACATCAGATTAACCTGCTCTTGTCTGCACAGTGAATTCTTTTCTCAGCTCCATTACTGTTTGCTGTGTTTTATTAAGTAAAGACTAACTAGCATAATCCCTGATTTGTGCACACAGTGAATCCTCAAATAGAAAGTGCAAATACAGGTCAGTTTTGTGTGTATTTTAATTTTATGCAGCAACAGTTTCCATCTCCTGAATCTAGTGTGCACAGACACATTCCTGTTCCAGCTTGTCCAGAAATATGTCAAACGCTGTCCCTTTCATTTAAGCTCTGAGTACTAAAATGGCAGAAATGAATCTTAGCAAAGTTAGAAAACAAGTAGTGTTCTACAATGCCCCAATTACTTGTTCCTCGCCAGTAAAATTCCCTCTACTGTGCCACAAAAGTTTCATTCTCAGTAGGGTGTTTCTCAGTGCATCAGTGTGATGTCTCCATTTCCCACACAGGATTAGTCTGGTGAACCTCCATTACATTCCCTCTATGGCAAGTATATTCTTCCTTAGATGAGGAGACCAAAACTGTACACAATTCTCCAGGTGCAGTCTCACCAAGGCTCTATACAATTGCAACAAGACTCCTTTACTCCTGTACTCAAAACCCCTTGCGATGAAGGCCAACATACCATTTGCCTTCCTAATTGCTTGCTGCACCTGCATGCTAGCTTTTAGTGACTCATGAACAAGGACACCCAGATCCCTTCAGACATTAATACTTCCCAACCTCTCACCATTTAAGAAATTCTCTGTCTTTCTGTTTTTTGTCCCAAAATGGATAACTTCACACTTATTCACATTATATGCCATCTGCCATGTTCTTGTCTGCCACTTAGCCTGTCCAAGTCCCTTTGAAGCTTCCTTGCACCTTCCTCACAACTTACATTCCCACCTATTTTTCTGTCATCAGCAAATTTGGAAATATTACATTTGGTCCCCACATCCAACTCATTTATAAAGAATCTGAACAGCTGTGGCCCCAGCACTGATGTTTGCAGTACCCCACTAGTAACAGCCTGCAATCCAGAGAATGATCCATTTATTGCTACTCTCTGTTTTCTGTCTGTTAACCAATTCTCAACCAATACCAGTATATTACCCTCAATCCCATGTGTTCTAATTTTGGTTACTAACCTCCTGTGTGGCACCTTATCAAAAGCCTTTTGAAAATCCGAATACACCACATCCACTGGTTCTCCTTTATGCTATAACATCCTCAAAAAAGATTTGTCAAACATGATTTCCTTTTCATAAATCCATGTTGACTCTGCCCAATCATATCATTATTTTCTAAGAATCCAGTTAACATATCCTTTATAATAGATTCTAACATTTTCCCTACTACTGACGTCAAACTAACAGGTCTGTATTTTTTCATTTTATTTTATTTTAGAGATACAGCACTGAAATAGGCCCTTTGGCCCACCGAGTCTGTGCCGATCAACAACCACCCATTTATACTAACCCCACAGTAATCCCATATGCCCTACCACCTACCTACACAAGGGGCAATTTACAACAACCAATTTACCTATCACCTGCAAGTCTTTGGCTGTGGGAGGAAACCGGAGCACCCGGCGAAAACCCACGCGGTCACAGGGAGAACTTGCAAACTCCGCACAGGCAGTACCCAGAATCGAACCCAGGTCCCTGGAGCTGTGAGGCTGCGGTGCTAACCACTGCGCCACTGTGCCGCCCCGGTGTGCCCCGTTTTCTCTCTTCCTCCTTTGTTAAATAGAGGGGTTGCATTTGCTACTTTCCAGTTTGCAGGAACCTTTCCAAAGTCCATAGAATTTTGGAAGATAACCACCAAAGCATCCACTATCTCTACAGCCATCTTCAACACTCTGGGATGTAGCTCATCTGGTCCAGGGGATTTATCAACCTTCAATCCAGTTATTTTTTTTTTAAGTACCACATAGAGTCGTACAGCATAGAAACAGGCCCTTCGGCCCGCTGCGTCCATGCTGACCATAATGCCTATTTATACTAATCCCACCTGCCTGCATTAATTCCATATCCCTCTGTGTCTTGCTCATTCAAGTACCTGTCCAGCTGCCTCTCAAATGTTGCTACTGTTCCTGCCTCCACCACCTCCTCTGGCAGCTCCTTCCAGATACCCACTATTCTTTGGGTGAAAAATTTACCCCTTTGATCCCCTTTAAACCTCCTCCCTCTCACCTTAATTCTATGCCCTCCAGTTTTAGTCACCCCTATCAAGAGAAACAGACTCTGGCTATCTGCCCTATCTATGCCTCTCAATTTTATATACCTCTATCATGTCCCCTCTCAGCCTCCTTCGCTCCAGGGAAAACAGACCCAGCCTATCCAATCTCTCTTCATAACTCAGGCCCTCCAAACCAGACAACATCCTTGTGAATCTTTTCTGCGCCCTCTCGAGCTTAATCACATCATTCCTGTAGTGCGGCGACCAGAACTGCACACAGTACTCCAAATGCGGCCTAACCAATGTTATGTACAACTGTAACATGACGTCCCAACTCTTGTACTCAATGCCTCGGCCGATGTACTTACTACTATGTACTTACACCCTAAGGTCTCTCTGCTCAACAACACCCCCCAGGGCTCTGCCATTCACTGTATATGTCCTGCCCTGGTTTAACTTCCCAAAATGCATCATTTCGCACTTGGCTGCGTTAAATTCCATTTACCAGCCCCTTGCCCACTTTCCCTGTTGAGTTATATCCTGTTGTAACCTTAGACAACCTTCTTCACTGTCCACTATACCACCAATTTTGGTATCATCTGCAAACTTACTAATCATGCCCCCTACATTCACATCCAAGTCATTAATATATATGACCAAACAACAGAGGGCCCAGCACCGATCCCTGCGGCACACCACTGGTCACCGGCCTCCAATCTGAAAAACAACCCTCAACTACCACCCTCTGCCTACTATCACCAAGCCAATTTTGTAGCCAATTGGCTAGCTCACCCTGGATCCCATGTGTTCGAACCTCTCCGGACCAGCCTACCATGTGGGACCTTGTCAAAGGCCTTGCTAAAGTCCATGTAGACAACGTCCACCGCCCTGCCCTCGTCAATCCTCTAGGTCACCTCCTCAAAAAAGTCAATCAAATCATTGAGACAGGATTTCCCACGCACAAAGCCATGCTGACTATCCCTAATCAGACCTTGCCTTTCCAAATGCATATAAATCCTTTCTCTCAGAATCCCTTCCAATAACTTTCCCACCACTGATGTAAGGCTCACCGGCCTGTAGTTCCCTGGCTTATCCCTGCTGCCCTTCTTAAATAAAGGCACAACATTAGCTATCCTCCAGTCTTCTGGTACCTCACCCATGGCTAACAATGATACAAAAATCTCTGCCAGGGCCCCAGCAATCTCCTCCCTTGCTTCCCATAGCATCCTAGGATACACCTGGTCAGGCCCTGAGGATTTATCCACCTTAATGCGCTTCAAAACCTCCAACACCACCTCCTTTGTAATGTTGATATGCTCCAGGATATCGCTGTTCCTTCCCTTGAACTCACTAGCTTCCATGACCTTCTCCATGGTAAATACAGACGAGAGTATTCAATTAAGACCTCGCCCATTTCCTGTGGCTCCAAACATAGATTGCCACACTGATCCTTAAGGGGACCTACTCTCTCCCTAACTACCCTTGTACTCTTAATATACTTAGAGAATCTTATAGAAGTCCTCGAGGCGGCCAACATCCCCAGCATATACACCCTACAAAGCCAGCGGCACCTGAGATGGCTTGGCCATGTGAGCCGCATGGAAGATGGCAGGATCCCCAAGGACACATTGTACAGCGAGCTCGTCACTGGTACCAGACCCACCGGCCGTCCATGGCTCCTCTTTAAAGACGTCTGCAAACGCGACATGAAGTCCTGTGACATTGATCACAAGTTGTGGGAGTCAGTTGCCAGCGATCGCCAGAGCTGGCGGGCAGCCATAAAAGCAGGGCTAAAGCATGACGAGTCGAAGAAACTTAGCAGTTGGCAGGAAAAAAGACAGAAGCGCAAGGAGAGAGCCAACTGTGTAACAGCCCTGACAACCAATTTTATCTGCAGCACCTGTGGAAGAGTCTGTCACTCTAGAATTGGCCTTTATAGCCAATCCAGGCGCTGCTCCACAAACCACTGACCACCTCCAGGCAATTGCTTACCCATTGTCTCTCGAGACAAGGAGGCCAAAGAAGAAGAAGAATCTTTTAGGATTCTCCTTTATCTTATCTGCCAGGGAAATCTCATGGCCCCTTTTCGCCCTCCTAATTTCCTTCTTCAGTGTACTCCTACATCCCCTATACTCCTCGAGGGACTCGCTTGATCCCAGCTGCCTATCCCTGGCATATGCCTCCTTCTCTGTCCTGACCAGACCCTCAATGTCCCTCGTCAATCAAGGTTCCCTGAACTTGCCAGCCTTGCCCTTCAATCTAACAGGAACATTCTGACCCTGAACTCTTCCTAGCTCACTTTTAAAAGCCTCCCACTTGCCAGACTTCCCTTTACCTGTAAACAGCTTCTCCCATTCAACTTTTGAGAGTTCCTGTCTGATACCATCAAAATTATCCTTCCCCCAATTTAGGACTTCAACTTGAGGTCCAGTCATATCCTTTTCCATAACTTGCTTATTATTTCTTTCAGTTCCTCATTTTCACTACTTCTCATCCATGCCTTTGTTACCTATAGACTTGACTATTTTAATGCGCCTCTGACAGGCCTCCCACCTTGCACCCTTTGTAAACTTCAGCTCATGCAAAAGTCTGTTGCTCGTTTCCTAACTTGCACCAAGTCCTGTTCACCCATCACCCCTGTGCTTGCTGTACTATATTGGCTTCCTGTCGAGCAACACCTCGAGTTTTTAAAATTCTCACACACGTTTGTAAACCCCTCCATAGCCTCACCCTTCCCTACCTCTTTAACCTGCGACTGTGCTTTGAGATCACTGCCCTCTTCCAATTTTGATCTACATACGATCAGACAAATTAGGAGCAGGAGTAGGCCACTCGGCCCCTCAAGCCTGCACTGCCATTCAACAAGATCGTGGCTAACCTGATTGTAACCTCAACTTCACATTCCTGGCGACCCCCGATGACGTTTCACCCCCTTACTTATCAAGAATCTATCTACCTTTGCCTTAAAAATATTCAAAATGTCTGCCTCCACCGCATTTTGAGGAAGAGAGTTCATGACCTTCTGAGAGAAAAAAATACTCCTCATCTCTAGCTTAAATGGGTGATCCCTTATTTTTAAACAGTGACTCCTAGTTCTAGATTCTCCACGAGGAGACATCCTTTCCACATCCACCCTGTCAGGACCCCTCAGGATCTTATATGTTCAATCAAGTCGCCTCTTATTCTTCTAAACTCCAGCGGTTACAAGCCTAGCCTGTCTAATCTTTCTTCAAAAGACAAGCTGCCCATTCCAGATATTCTCTGAACTACTTCCAATGCATTTACATCCTTCCTTAAATTACAAGATGAATACTGTACACAGTACTCCAGATGTGGTCTCACCAATTCCCTGTGTAACTGAAGCATAACCTCCCCACTTTTGTATTCAATTCCCCTCGCAATAAACCAAAACATTCTATTAGCTTTTCTAATTACTTGCTGTACCTGCATACTAACCTTTTGCAATTCATGCACTACGACACCCAGATCCCTCTGCATCTCAAAATTCTTGCAATCTCTCGCCATTTAGATAATATGCTTCTTTTATTTGTCTTGCCAAAATGGACAATTTCACATTTTCCCACATTATACTCCATTTGCCAGATCTTTGCCCACTCGCTTAATCTATCTATATCTCTTTGTAGCATCCTTATATCGTCTTCACAAGTTACTTTCCTGTCTATCGTTGTGTCATCAGCAAAATTAGCAACCATACCTTCGATCCCTTCATCCAAGTCATTTATATAAATTGTAAAAAGAAGTTGAGGTGCCAGCACTGATCTCTGTGGCAGAACACTCGTTACATCTTGCCAACCAGAAAATGACCCATTTATGCCTACTGTCTGTTTCCTGTTAACTAGCCAATCTTCTATCCATGCCAATATGTTATCCCCCTACACCATGAGCTTTTATTTTCTGTAATAATCTTTGATGTGGCACCTTATCAAATGCCTACGGAAATCTAGGTACAGTATATCCACTGGTTCCCCTTTATCCACAGCACATGTTATTTCTTCAAAGAACTCCAATAAATTGTTTAAACATGATTTCCCTTTCACAAAATTATGTTGACTCTGCCTGATTACCTTGAATTTTTCTAAGTGCCCTGGTATAATGTCTTTAATAATAGCTTCTAACATTTTCTCTAAGACAGATGTTAAGCTAACTGGCCTGTTTCCTGCTTTCTGTCTCCCTCCCTTTTTGAATAAAGGAGTTGCATTGGCGATTTTCCAATCTAATGGAACCTTCCCCGAATCTAGGGAATTTTGGAAAATTAAAACCAACGCATCAACTACCTCATTAGCCACTTCTTTTAAGATCCTAGGATGAAGCCCATTAGGACCCGGGGACTTGTCAGCCTGCAGCTCCAACATTCAGTGCCACTTCATTCATGGGATGTGGGCGTTGCTGGTGCGGCCAGCATTTATTGCCCATCCCTAATTGCCCTTGAGAAGGTGGTGGTGAGCTGCCTTCTTGAACCTCTGCAGTCCATCTGAGGTAGGTACGTCCACAGTTCTGTTAGGAAGGGAGTTCCAGGATTTTGACCCAGCAACAATGAAGGAACGGCGATATAGTTCCAAGTCAGGATGGTGTGTAACTTGGAGGGGAACTTGCAGGTGGTGGTGTTCCCATGTATTTACTGCCTTTGTCCTTCTAGTTGGTAGAGGTTGTGGATTTGGAAGGTGCTGTCTAAGGAGCCTTGCTGCATTGCTGCAGTGCATCTTGTAGATGGTACGCACTGCTGCCACTGTGCGTCGGTGGTGGAGGGAATGAATGTTTGTAGATGGGGTGCCAATCAAGCGGGTTGCTTTGTCCTGGATGGTGTCGAGCTTCTTGAGTGTTGTTGGAGCTGCACCCATCCAGGCAAGCGGAGAGTATTCCATCACACTCCTGACTTGTACCTTGTAGATGGTGAACAGGCTTTGGGAAGTCAGGAGGTGAGTTACTCACCGCAGGATTCCTAGCCTCTGACCTGCTCTTGTAGCCACTGTATTTATATGGCTACTCTAGTTCAGTTTCTGGTCGATGGTAGCCCCTAGGATCTTGAGTTCCTCCCTGCCTTCCATTTCCTGATTTACAGCTATTTCTGGGATATTACTTGCATTCTCTGTAGTGAAGACCGATGTAAAATACCTGTTCAATTCATCTGCCATCTCCTTATTTTCCCTTATTAATTCCCCAGACTCACTTTCTATAGGACCAATGTTCACTTTGTTAACTCTTTTTCTTTTTAAGTAGCTATAGAAGCTCTTACTATCTGTTTTTATATTTCCAGCCAGCTTTCTTTCATATTCTAATTTTTCCCTCCTTATTAATCGTTATTGATTTGTGGCTTTTTAAATATTCTGTCCAATCTACTGACCTGCCACCTATCTTTGCGCAATTATATGCTTTTTCTTTAAATTTGATATTATCTTTAACTTTTTTAGTTAACCATGGATAGTGGGTCCTCCCCTTGGAATTTTTCTTTCACGTTGGAATGTATCTATTATGTGTATTCTGAAATATCCCCTTAAATGTCTGCCACTGCATCTTTCTTGACCTATCCCTTAACTTAATTTGTCAGTCACTTTTGCTAGCTCTGCTTTCATGCCCTCATAATTGCCTTTATTTCTGTCCCTCAAACTGACTGTAAAATTCAGTCATATTATGATCGCTGCTGGCTAGGGTGCATTCACTATGAGGTCATTAATTAATCCTATCTCATTGCACAGTACTAGCTCTAGTATAGCCTGCTGTCTGGTTGGCTCCAGAACATGGTGTTCTAAGAAACCATCCTGATAACATTCTATGAACACCTCATCAGGGTTATCTTTGCCCATCTGATTTTTCCAGTCCATCTGTAATTAAAATCCCTATGATTATCCCTGTACTTTTCTGACAAGCTCCCATTATTTCTTCCTTTATACCCTGTCCTTCCATATGGTTACTGTTAGAGGGCCTGTATACCACTCCCACGAGTGACTCTTGCCTTTATCATTTCTCACCTCTACACAAACCGCTTCTACATCCTGGTTTCCTGAACTTAGGTCAACCCTCTCTATTGTGCTAATGCCATCATTAATTAACAGAGCCACCCCTCCACCTTTTTCCTAGCTTCCTGTCCTTTCTAAATGTCATGTACCCTTCAATATTCAGGTCCCAATCTATATCATGCTGCCATGTCTCTATAATGGCTATCAGATTGTACTTATTTATTTCTATTTGCACTATCAGTTCATTTGTTTTGTTTCGAATGCTACGTGCATTCAGATACAGAGCCTTTAGTTTTGTCTTTTTTATTATTTTTGTAACATCTAGCCTTATCTGCTGATTTATGCTTAGATTTGTACTCTCCGTCCCTTCCTGTCACGGTGTGTTTATCATTTCCCATATTAATACCTTCCTTTCTTGCCTTGTCTCTACTCTTTGATTTACCACATCTTCCTAATTTTGATCCCTTGCCCCTATTTAGTTTCAAACCCTCTCTATTTCCCTAGTTATGCGTCTTGCTAGAACAGTGGTCCCAACACTTTCTCTCACTTTCCCCAATACTGGTGCCAGTGCCCCATGAACCAGAACCCACTTCTACCGCACCAGTCTTTGAGTCATGCATTCATTTCTCTAATCTTATTTGCCCTACTGAAATTTGCATGTAATAATCTCTGGATTATTACCTTTGAGGTTCCGCTTTTTAATATGGTGCCTAGCTCCTCATACTGACTATGTAGAACCTCTTTCCTTGACCTGCCTATGTCATTGGTACCTACATGGACCACAACCACTGGATCCTCCCCCTCCCACTGCAAGTTCCTTTCCAGCCCTGAGCAGATGTCCCAAACCCTGGCACCCGGCAGGCAACACAGCCTTCAGGACTCTCACTCTTGGCCACAGAGAACTGTGTCTATCCCCCTGACTATACTGTCCCCTACTATCACTACATTCCTATTTACTCCCCCCTCTTGAATGGCTTCCTGCACCATTTTACCAAGGCTTTCGACCATGTCCCATATGGCAGACTGGTTAAAAAAAATAAAATCCCATGGGATCCAGGGAAATGCAGCAAGGTGGATACAAAATTGGCTCAGTGGCAGGAAACAAAGAGTAATTGTTGACGGCTGTTTTAGTGACTGGAGGGCTGTTTCCAGTGGCGTTCTGCAGGGCTCAGTACTGGGTCCCCTGCTTTTTGTGGTATATATTAACGATTTGGATGTAAATGTAGTAGGCATGATCAAGAAGTTTGCAGACGACACAAAGATTGGCCGTGTGGTAGATAGCAAAGAGAATAGTTGTAGCCTGCAGGAAGATATTGATAGTCTGGTCAGATGAGCAGAAAAGTGGCAAATGGAATTCAACCTGGAGAAGTGTGAAGTGATGCATTTGGGGAGGTCAAACAAGGCACTCTCTTGGAGAGAAAGTCCACAGATCCCTGAAGGCAGCAGGCCAGGTCGATAAGGTGGTTAAGAAGGCATATGGAATCCTTTCCTTTATTAGCCGAGGTATAGAATATAAGAGCAGGGAGGTTATGCTGGAACTGTATGACTCATTGTTTAGGCCACAACTTGAGTACTGTGTGCAGTTCTGGTCACTTCATTACAGAAAGGATGTAATTGCACCAGAGAGGGTACAGAGGAGATTTACGAGGATGTTGCCAGGACTGGAAAAATGCAGCTATGAGGAAATATTGGATAGGCTGGGGTTGTTCTCCTTGGAATAGAGAAGGCTGAGGGGAGATATGATTGAAAGGTACAAAATTGTGAGAGGCCTGGATAGAGTGGAGGTGAAGGGTCTATTCACCTTAGAGCGGTCGTGTCGAGGGGGCATAGATTTAAAGTGATTGATAGAAAAATTAGAGGGGAGATGAGGATAAACTTTTTCACCCAGAGGGCAGTGGAGGTCTGGAACACACTGCCTGAAAGGATAGTTGAGGCAGAGACCCTCAACTCATTCAAAAGGAATCTGGATATGCACCTCAAGTGCCGTAATCTGCAGGGCTACGGACCAAATGCTGGAAGGTGGGATTAGAATAGGTGATCATGTTTCGGCCGGCACAGACACAATGGGCCAAATGGCCTATTTCTGTGCCTTAAACTTTCTATGATTTCTATGGTCATTTTTCTCATCCACCCTGCAGCCCTCGCTTTCATCCATACAAGCTGAAAGAACCTCAAACCTGTTGGAGAATTGAAAGGGCTGAGGCTCCTCCACTTCTGCCTTCTCGATCTCCTTACCTGCCTCACTCACAGTAACATCTTTCTGTCCCTGACCACTGGCCAAATCAGAAGAGCATATCCGATCATGTTTGTCTGTAGCTCGGCCTGCAGCTCATCAACTCTGTGCCAAAGCTCCTCGAGCTACAACCATTTTCTGTAGGTATGGTTGCTGTGGATCACACTGGTGTCCAACAGCCCCTACATGCTGCAGCTGAAAGATATCATCTGCCCTGTGATCCTGATTGTGTTTTAAATATAAAATCAATTATTTATTTAATCAATAGGAAATACTCACCAGCCAGTCTCTTAAGCATTTTACTATTCGGAAATAAAACCTGACAATTACTGGAGTTTTTGAAAGATAAATGAGAAATACTCTCACCAACCAATCAACTATCTGTTTTCCTTGTGGTGTCACACTGATTTTTTTTTCTCTTAGAACGTGGTCAGCCACTCTGATGGACTGGACAGGATAGCTCTTTTATGGCTGCCATCGGTCTTGCTGTCTCTCTCTCTCGGTTTTTCTCTCTCTCTACCTGTCTTGTGCCTCTGTCTCTCTCTCTCTGTCTCTGTCTCTCTCTCTCTCTCTCTGTCTCCTTCTCTCTCTGTCGCGTCTCTGTGTCTGTCTCTCTTTTTGTTTCTGTGTCTCTCCCTCTTTGTGTCTCTGTCTCTCTCTCTCTCTGTCTCTCTCTCTCTCTCGTCTCCATGTCTGTCTCTTATTTTATGGGTCCCCAGGCTTTAATTGTTTTGAGGCGGGACTTCCACCTACTTGAGCTGCTGGCCAATCATCGAGCCGGCAGTTCGTAATCCCAGTAGCGCCACTAGGAACGGTGGCCACTGCTGGGACTGCAGCCCAGCCGAGGACGTGGAGCCAGGACTGCAGGTAAGTTTGTATTGCCTCGTCGGGCCCCAGCGAGGAAAGGTGGGGGGGGGGGGGGGGGGTTGGTGGTGGTGGTGTCTTGGGTCCTGGGGGTGGTTGGGGAAGCAGGGGAGGCCCTCGTCAGAGCCCACCTCCCTCCCCAGGGTGCTGAGAGGCCGCCAACTTTCACCAGGCAGCCTTTCCTGGCTCCAGGATGCCTGCTTGCCACGGGTAAAATCCCCGTTGAGGCGGACGAAGGTCCTTAAGTGGTCGTTAATTGGAAACTTAGGGGCCTTGATTGGGCTGGGGTGGGCGGCCCGTTTTTCGCACCCCACGGCCATTTTATGCCACCCCCCACCGCCACCATCCAGCTCTGTGAGGTGCGTAAAATTCCGGTCTGTGTCTGTCTGTCTGTCTCTCTCTCTGTCTGCCTGTTTCTCTGTCTGTCTGTCTCTCTCTCTCTCTCTCTTCTCCCCTCTCTTTTTCTCTCTCTCTCTCTCCTTCCCCCCCCCCCCCCCCCCACCAACTTGCCGCCGCTGCTCTTTTATGGCCTCCTGCCAATCCTTGATTTTCATTGCTCCACCATTGACAACCATGTCTTCAGCCACATCAACCTTAAGCTCTGGAATTCTCTCCCTAAACCTTGCCGCTGCTGGCGCTCTCTCCTCCTTAAAACCTACCTCTTTAACCAACTGTCCCAAAATCTCCTTATGCAGCTCAGTGTCAAATTTTGTGAAGCGTCTTCTGCTGTATCACTATGTTGAAAGCACTCTATATAAATAGAAATTGTTGTTCTCTTATCCTTGCTGGGTCAATATCCTGGAATTCTCTGCCAGACACCAATGTGGGAGCACTATCACCACTAGATGTCAGCAGTTCATGGAGAAGGCCCACTACCTGATTAGGGCAACTAGAGATGGACAATAAATGAAGCCTTGCCAGCACTGGCCACAGTCTGAGAAGAAACAAAAAATAAATCTTCTTCATGCTTGCCAGTTACTGGCTTGAGTCTGCCCAAGCCCAGGACTCCTCTTGAGAGGTATCGTTCTGATTTAGGTGCAGCATATTCTTGAGCATCACTGACAAACTAGCCATTGCTATCCAGTATGTGAAGTATTTTCTTCTGCATTTTTCTTTTCTTTGTTTCACTTTCCTCATCAGACTGGTCCACACTATCTCTATAGTTTGTGAATTCTGTATCATTGGCAGCTCAAATTATCCATACCCAGATGGAGGGGTAAAACCTAAATAAAACCTTTTTAATGTAAGTATAGCGTGGAGGGTGCAGGTGGAGGAATAGCAAGTGGGATGGCCTGAGGGTTTGGTATTGGGATCATTACTGCTCCCAGTTTGCATCACTGTCTGGATTCAGATTCTCATTGTAAATTGGTTAGATTTGCAGATGGTACCAAAGAAAATTTTCAGTCGAGCAGGTTATTTTTAGCAACACAGGCACAATAAACCGAGTGACCTCCTGTGCTGTATGATTCTGAAGTGCAGTCAGTGATAAAATGGCACCAGTGCCCCACCAGCATACTTTCATTTATGTATCCAGGGAAATGATAAGGCAGGTTGTGTTGTCAGGGCAACATGGCACCTTAAGTGCAAGGTTCAAACGCAAATCTGTTTTTGAGGCATCAGAGTGATAAGCACAGATTCCTGGGGACATGAGTTCAAATCCCACCATGGCAGATGATGAAATATGAATTCAATTAATAAAATTAAAAATCTGGAATTAAAAAGTGAGTCTAATGATGACCATGAAACTATTGTCGATTGGTGTAAAAACTCACCTGGTTCACTTTAGGGAAGGAAATTTGCCGTCCTTACCTGATCTGGCCTACTGTGACTCCAGACCCACGCCAATGTGGTTGACTCTTACATGCCCTCTGAAATGGCTGAGCAAGCCACTCAGTTTCTTAAGGGCAATTAGGGATGGGCAATAAATGCTGGCCGAGCCAGTGACGAACACATCCCTTGAATGATTAAAAAAAAGACTCCTGATATTTCTGATGGTCCTGAATTGGCATTTTTCTAATTGCACGAATAGTAGAGATCAAGACTGCCTGCCTTGTATAGCCATGTTATAACATACCTGTGCACGCATTGACATGTTTTTTGATTGTTTCACATTTATGACTGTTCACAGTACGTGCAGCGGACTGTTATGTTTCTTTATATCTCCCGACGGCGTCTGCAGTCAATTACAAAACAAAAACCATTTCCAATAACAGCAATCCTGAGTGGGATGAAACCTTCAATTACAGGATCCAGAGTGTGGCGAAGGTAAGCCTGAGAAAAGACAATCTACAATGGTGTGAAACTGGAAGCGCCAATACCACCGATTTTAGTCTAAATGTTACTGGAACATCCTGAACACCTGTCCTGCAAATTAGGAAAGGAAGCTGCAATTGTATTGCATTTGGAGGGTGCTGTGTGGGGATCAATTTTGTGGATGAAATTAATATTCTACGGCTTTCTTTTGGGTTACGCAGAGATCATGGCTGGAATTTTACACCACCCCAGCGAGCCGGATGGTGGCGGGGGGGGTGATGTAAAATTGGGCGGCAGGTTCCGGGAGGTCTTCCAGACCCGCTCCCGCCTCTGCCCCACTTGACATATGGTGGTGGTGGGGGAGATAAACGGGCCGCCTGCCCCAGGCCAATCATGGCCACTTAAGGGCCTTCTCCCGCCTCCATGGGGATTTTATCCATAGCAAGTGGGCGTCCGGGAGACATGAAAGGCCGCCCAATTAAACTTGGCGGCCTCTCAGCGCACTGGTGGGGGGTGGTAGTGCCTGACAGTTGGACGCAGGGTCCCCAACTACCCCCAGGACCCAAGACGTCACCCTTTCCCCCCCCCCCCCCCCCCACAAACGAGCACCCTTGCCTCACGGGCACGACAGATTACCCCCGTGAGGCAACACCAACATACCTGCGGTCCTGGCTCCATGTCCTCGGCTCCCAGTGGCACTGCTGGGACTAAGAGCTGCCAGCCTGATGATTGGCCAGCAGCTCAATGAGGCTGTACTTCCTCCCTCAAGCGGGTGGAAGTTCCGCCTCAGAACATTTAAAGCCCCAGGGATCCGTAAAATGCAGGAAGGATCCCCGGGCTAGGTCGAAGTGGGTTCGCCAACAACTTGTATATTGGCAGCCAGTTCCCATCGGCCGGACATCAAATCCATGTTTTGTCACGTTGGCAGGGGTGTACAGAGCCCATAATCTGTTTCATTGCGCATTTTGTATCATGTTGGAAAGGGTACACGGATCCCATGTTATGTTACTTCGGGAGGGTGTAGAGCCCATATTGTGTCACATTCGGAAGAGTGTGCAGAGACGACATTGTATTATATTTGGAACTATGTGTGCAGTACCCACACTGTGTCACATTGAGAAGTATATGTAGAACCTATATGTTATGTTGCTCCTCCAAAAACAGTTTCACCTATAGATTAAAAATTCCTCCAA
Source organism: Heterodontus francisci (assembly GCF_036365525.1). Classification (NCBI taxonomy): domain Eukaryota; kingdom Metazoa; phylum Chordata; class Chondrichthyes; order Heterodontiformes; family Heterodontidae; genus Heterodontus; species Heterodontus francisci. The sequence continues at coordinate 111,871,884 of NC_090379.1, forward strand.
AAACAGTTTCACCTGCAGATTAAACACTCCTCCAAAAACAGTTGCAGCTGTAAACACTCCTACAAATACAGGTTCACCTAGAGATTAAACAGTCCTCCAAGAACAGTTCCACCGATAGATTAAACACTCCTCCAAAAACAGTTCCACCTATAGATTAAACACTCCTCCAAAAACAGTGCCACCTACAGATTAAACAATCCTCCAAAAACAGTTCCACCTATATATTAAAAATTCCTCCAAAAACAGTTTCACCGATAGATTAAACACTCCTCCAAAAACAGTTTCACCGATAGATTAAACACTCCTCCAAAAACAGTTCTACTTCTAGATTAAACACACCTCCAAAAGCAGTGCCACCTATAGATTAAGCACTCCTCCAAAAACAGTTTCACCTGCAGATTAAACACTCCTCCGAATACAGTTTCACCTATAGATTAAACACTCCTCCAAAAACAGTTTCACCTGCAGATTAAACACTCCTCCGAATACAGTTTCATCTATAGATTAAACACTCCTCCAAAAACAGCTCCACCTAGATATTAAACACTCCTCCAAAAACAGTTCCACCTAGATATTAAACACTCCTCCAAAAACAGTTCCACCTATAGATTAAACACTCCCCCGAATACAGTTTCACCTTTAGATTAAGCACTCCTCCAAAAACAGCTCCACCTAGATATTAAACACTCCTCCAAAAACAGTTCCACCTAGATATTAAACACTCCTCCAAAAACAGTTCTACTTCTAGATTAAACACTCCTCCAAAAACAGCTCCACCTATAGATTAAGCACTCCCCCGAATACAGTTTCACCTTTAGATTAAGCACTCCTCCAAAAACAGTTCCACCTATAGATTAAGCACTCCTCCAAAAACAGCTCCACCTGTAGATTAAGCACTCCTCCAAAAACAGCTCCACCTGTAGATTAAGCACTCCTCCAAAAACAGTTTCACCTGCAGATTAAACACTCCTCCAAAAACAGTTCCACCTGTAGATTAAGCACTCCTCCAAAAAACAGTTTCACCTGCAGATTAAGCACTCCTCCAAAAGCAGTGCTGCCTAGAGATTAAACACTCCTCCAAAACAGTTTCACCTATATATTAAACTCCTCCAAAAACCGTTCCATTTATAGATTAAACACTCCTCCAAAAACAGCTCCACCTAGATATTAAACACTCCTCCAAAAACAGTTCCATTTATAGATTAAACACTCCTCCAAAAACAGCTCCACCTAGAGATTAAGCACTCCTCCAAAAACAGTTTCACCTATTGATTAAACACGCCTCCAAAAACAGTTCCACAGATAGATTAAAACTCCTCCAAAAACAGTTTCACCTATTGATTAAACAATCCTCCAAAAACAGTTACACCTATAAACACTCCTCCGAATACAGTTTCATCTATAGATTAAACACTTCTCCGAAAAACTTTCACCAATAGATTAAACACACCTCCACAATCAGTTTCACCTATAGACTAAACAATCCTCCATGAACAGTTACACCTATAAACACTGCTCCAAAAACAATTCCACTAATAGATTAAACACTCCTCCAAATAAAGTTTCAGCTACAGATTAAACACACCTTCACGATTAGTTTCACCTGTAGATTAAACAGTCCTCCGAATACAGTTTCACCTACTGATTAAACACTCCTCCAAAAACAGTTCCACCAAAAGATTAAACACTCCTCCAAAAACAGTTCCACCAAAAGATTAAACACACCTCCGAAAAAGTTTCACCTATAGATTAAACATACCTCCACAATTAGTTTCACCTGTAGATTAAACACTCCTCCGAATACAGTCTCACCAATAGATTAAACACTCCTCCAAAAACAGTTGCAGCTGTAAACATTCCTCCGAATACAGTTTCACCTATAGATTAAACACTGCTCCAGAAACAGTTGCAGCTGTAAACATTCCTCTGAATACTGTTTTACCTATAGATTAAACACTCCTCCAAAAGGAGTTCTACCTATAGATTAAACACTCCTCCAGAAACAGTTGCAGCTGTAAACACTCCTCCGAATACAGTTTCTCCTATAGAATAAACACTCCTCCAAATACAGTTTCACCTATAAATTAAACACTCCCGCAAAATCAGTTTCAGCTATAGATTAAACATTCCTCCAAAATCAGTTTCACCTATAGATTAAACACTCCTCCAAAATCAGTTTCAGCTATAGATTAAACATTCCTCCAATATCAGTTTCACCTATAGATTAAACACACCGCCAAGAACAGTTCTACCCATAGATTAAACAGCCTCCGAAAACAGTCCCATTTATAGATTAAACACTCCTCCGAATACAGTTTCACCTATAGATTAAACTCTCCTCCAAAAACAGTATCACTTCTAGATTAAACACTCCTCCGAATACAGTTAGACCTATAGATTAAACTCCCCTCTAAAAACAGTTCCACTTCCAGATTAAACACTCCTCCAAAAACAGTTGCAGCTGTAAACACTCCTCCGAATACAGTTTCACCTGTAGATTAAACTCCCCTCTAAAAACAATTCCACCTGTAGATTAAACGCTCCTCCAAAAACAGCTTCACCTATAGATTAAACACTCATCCGAAAACTGTTCCACCTGTAGATTAAACACTCCTCCAAAAACAGTTCCACTTCTAGATTAAACACACCTCCAAAAACAGTTCCGCCTATAGTTTAAACACAGCTCCAAAAGCAGTTCTACCTATAGATTAAACACTCCTCCAGAATCAGTTTCACCTATAGATTAAACACTCCTCCAAAAGCAGTTCTACCTGTAGATTAAACACTCCTCCAAAAACAGTTGCACCTGTAAATACTCTTCCGAAAACAGTTCCACTTCTAGATTAAACACTCCTCCAAAAACAGTTCCACTTCTAGATTAAACACTCCTCCAAAAACAGTTCCACTTCTAGATTAAACACTCCTCCAAAAACAGTTCCACTTCTAGATTAAACACTCCTCCAAAAACAGTTCCACTTCTAGATTAAACACTCCTCCAAAAACAGTTCCACTTCTAGATTAAACACTCCTCCAAAAACAGTTCCACTTCTAGATTAAACACTCCTCCAAAAACAGTTCCACTTCTAGATTAAACACAGCTCCAAAAACAGTTCTACCTATAGATTAAACACTCCTCCAGAATCAGTTTCACCTATAGATTAAACACTCCTCCAAAAGCAGTTCTACCTGTAGATTAAACACTCCTCCAAATACAGTTGCAGCTATAGATTAAACACCCTCCGAAAACAGTTGCACCTGTAAACTCTCCACCGAAAACAGTTCCATTCATAGATTAAACACTCCTCCACAATCAGTTTCACCTATAGATTAAACTCCCCTCCAAAAACAGTTGCAGCTGTAAACACTCCTCCGAATACAGTTTCTCCTATAGATTAAACATTCCTCCACATTCAGTTTCACCTATAGGTTAAACTCCCCTCCAAAAACGGTTCCACTTCCTGATTTAACACTCCTCCAAAAACAGTTGCAGCTGTAAACACTCCTCCGAATACAGTTTCTCCTATAGATTAAACACACCTCCACAATCAGTTTTACCTATAGATTAAACACTGCTCCAAAAGCCGTTTCACCTATAAACACTCCTCCAAAAACAGATCCACCTATAGATTAAACACTGCTCCAAAAGCCGTTTCACTTATAAACACTCCTCCAAAAACAGATCCACCTGTAGATTAAACACTCCTCCAAAAACAGTTCCACCTATAGATTAAACACTCCACCAAAATCAATTCCACCTGTAGAATAAACTCTCCTCCAAATACAGTTTCACCTATAAACACTCCACCAAAAACAATTCCACCTATTGATTAAACACTCCTGCAAAATCAGTTGCACCTACAGATTAAACACCCTCTGAAATCAGTTGCACCTGTAAACACTCCTCCGAAAACAGTTCCATTCATAGATCAAACACTCCTCCGAATACAGTTACACCGATAGATTAAACACACCTCCACAGTCAGTTTCACCTATAGATTAAACTCTGCTCCAAAAACAGTTCCACCTATAGATTAAACACTCCTCCTGAAACAGTTGCACCTAAAGATTCAACACTTCTCCAAATCAGTTTCACCTATAGATTAAACACACCTCCAAGAACAGTTCTACCTATAAATAGTGCTCCAAAAACGGTTCCACCTATAAACACTCCTCCAAATACAGTTGCAGCTATAGATTAAACACCCTCCGAAAACAGTCGCACCTGTAAACACTCCTCTGAAAACAGTTCAATTCATAGATTAAACACTCCTACAAATATAGTTTCACCTGTAGATTAAACTCCCCTCCAAAAGCGGTTCCACTTCCAGATTAAACACTCCTCCAAAAACAGTTGCAGCTGTAAACACTCCTCCGAATACAGTTTCGCCTATAGATTAAACACTCCTCCAAAAACAGTTCCGCCTATAGATTAAACACTCCTCCAAAAACAGTTACACCTGTCGATTAAACACTCCTCCAAAAACTGTTACACCTGTCGATTAAACACTCCTCCAAAAACAGTTCCTCCTGTAGATTAAACACTCCTCCAAAAACAGTTCCACCTGTAGATTAAACACTCCTCCAAAAACAGTTCCTCCTGTCGATTAAACACTCCTCCAAAAACAGTTCCTCCTGTAGATTAAACACTCCTCCAAAAACAGTTCCACCTGTCGATTAAACACTCCTCCAAAAACAGTTCCACCTGTAGATTAAACACTCCTCCAAAAACAGTTCCACCTGTCGATTAAACACTCCTCCAAAAACAGTTCCACCTGTAGATTAAACGCTCCTCCAAAAGCAATTCCACCTGTAGATTAAACACTCCTCCAAAAACAATTCCACCTGGAGATTAAACACTCCTCCAAAAACAATTCCACCTGTCGATTAAACACTCCTCCAAAAACAATTCCACCTGTCGATTAAACACTCCTCCAAAAACAGTTCCACCTGTCGATTAAACACTCCTCCAAAAACAGTTACACTTGTATACACTCCTCCAAAAACTGTTACACCTATAGATTAAACACTCCTCCAAAAACTGTTACACCTCTAGATTAAACACTCCACCAAAAACAGTTTCACCTATAAACACTCCAGCAAAAACAATTCCACATGTAGATTAAACACTCCTCCAAAAACAGTTGCAGCTGTTGATTAAACACTCCTGCAAAAACTGTTCAACCTACAGTTTAAACATTCCTCTCAAGCAATTTTACTTCTAGATTAAACACACCTCTAAAACTGTTATGCCTATAGATTAAACTCTCCTCTAAAAACAGTTTCACCTATAGATTAAACATTCCTCTAAAAGCAGTTTTACTTCTAGATTAAACACACCTCTAAAACTGTTATGCCTATAGATTAAACACTCCTCCAAAATCAGTTCCACCTGTAGATTAAACACTCCTCCAAAATCAGTTCCACCTGTAGATTAAACACTCCTCCAAAATCAGTTCCACCTGTAGATTAAACACTCCTCCAAAATCAGTTCCACCTGTAGATTAAACACTCCTCCAAAATCAGTTCCACCTGTAGATTAAACACTCCTCCAAAAACAGTTCCACCTGTAGATTAAACACTCCTCCAAAATCAGTTCCACCTGTAGATTAAACACTCCTCCAAAATCAGTTCCACCTGTAGATTAAACACTCCTCCAAAACAGTTCCACCTGTAGATTAAACACTCCTCCAAAAACAGTTCCACCTATAGATTAAACACTCCTCCAAAAACAGTTCCAACTGCAGATTTAACACTCCTCCAAAAACAGTTACCCCGATAGATTAAACACTCCTCCAAAAACTGTTACACCTGTCGATTAAACTCTCCTCTAAAAACAGTTTCACCTATAGATTAAACATTCCTCTAAAAGCAGTTTTACTTCTAGATTAAACACACCTCTAAAATCAGTTCCACCTATAGATTAAACACTCCTCCAAAAACTGTTACACCTGTAGATTAAACACTCCTCCAAAAACAGTTACCCCTATAGATTAAACACTCCTCCAAAAACTGTTACACCTGTCGATTAAACACTCCTCCAAAAACTGTTACACCTGTCGATTAAACACTCCTCCAAAAACTGTTACACCTGTCGATTAAACACTCCTCCAAAAACAGTTCCTCCTGTAGATTAAACACTCCTCCAAAAACAGTTCCACCTGTAGATTAAACACTCCTCCAAAAACAGTTCCTCCTGTCGATTAAACACTCCTCCAAAAACAGTTCCTCCTGTAGATTAAACACTCCTCCAAAAACAGTTCCACCTGTCGATTAAACACTCCTCCAAAAACAGTTCCACCTGTAGATTAAACACTCCTCCAAAAACAGTTCCACCTGTCGATTAAACACTCCTCCAAAAACAGTTCCACCTGTAGATTAAACGCTCCTCCAAAAGCAATTCCACCTGTAGATTAAACACTCCTCCAAAAACAATTCCACCTGTCGATTAAACACTCCTCCAAAAACAATTCCACCTGTCGATTAAACACTCCTCCAAAAACAATTCCACCTGTCGATTAAACACTCCTCCAAAAACAGTTCCACCTGTCGATTAAACACTCCTCCAAAAACAGTTACACTTGTATACACTCCTCCAAAAACTGTTACACCTATAGATTAAACACTCCTCCAAAAACTGTTACACCTCTAGATTAAACACTCCACCAAAAACAGTTTCACCTATAAACACTCCAGCAAAAACAATTCCACATGTAGATTAAACACTCCTCCAAAAACAGTTGCAGCTGTTGATTAAACACTCCTGCAAAAACTGTTCAACCTACAGTTTAAACATTCCTCTCAAGCAATTTTACTTCTAGATTAAACACACCTCTAAAACTGTTATGCCTATAGATTAAACTCTCCTCTAAAAACAGTTTCACCTATAGATTAAACATTCCTCTAAAAGCAGTTTTACTTCTAGATTAAACACACCTCTAAAACTGTTATGCCTATAGATTAAACACTCCTCCAAAATCAGTTCCACCTGTAGATTAAACACTCCTCCAAAATCAGTTCCACCTGTAGATTAAACACTCCTCCAAAATCAGTTCCACCTGTAGATTAAACACTCCTCCAAAATCAGTTCCACCTGTAGATTAAACACTCCTCCAAAATCAGTTCCACCTGTAGATTAAACACTCCTCCAAAATCAGTTCCACCTGTAGATTAAACACTCCTCCAAAAACAGTTCCACCTGTAGATTAAACACTCCTCCAAAAACAGTTCCACCTGTAGATTAAACACTCCTCCAAAAACAGTTCCACCTGTAGATTAAACACTCCTCCAAAAACAGTTCCACCTGTAGATTAAACACTCCTCCAAAAACAGTTCCACCTGTAGATTAAACACTCCTCCAAAAACAGTTCCACCTGTAGATTAAACACTCCTCCAAAAACAGTTCCACCTGTCGATTAAACATTCCTCCAAAAAGAGTTCCACCGAGAGATTAAACACTCCTCCAAAACAGTTCCACCTGTAGATTAAACACTCCTCCAAAAACAGTTCCACCTATAGATTAAACACTCCTCCAAAAACAGTTCCAACTGCAGATTAAACACTCCTCCAAAAACAGTTACCCCGATAGATTAAACACTCCTCCAAAAACTGTTACACCTGTCGATTAAACACTCCTCCAAAAACTGTTACACCTGTCGATTAAACACTCCTCCAAAAACTGTTACACCTGTCGATTAAACACTCCTCCAAAAACAATTCCACCTGTCGATTAAACACTCCTCCAAAAACAGTTCCACCTGTCGATTAAACACTCCTCCAAAAACAGTTCCACCTGTCGATTAAACACTCCTCCAAAAACAGTTCCACCTGTCGATTAAACACTCCTCCAAAAACAGTTCCACCTGTAGATTAAACACTCCTCCAAAAACAGTTCCACCTGTAGATTAAACACTCCTCCAAAAACAATTCCACCTGTAGATTAAACACTCCTCCAAAAACAATTCCACCTGTAGATTAAACACTCCTCCAAAAACAGTTCCACCTGTAGATTAAACACTCCTCCAAAAACAGTTCCACCTGTCGATTAAACACTCCTCCAAAAACAGTTCCACCTGTCGATTAAACACTCCTCCAAAAACAGTTCCAACCACAGTTTAAACATTCCTCTAAAAAGTAATTTTACTTCTAGATTAAACACACCTCTAAAACTGTTATGCCTATAGATTAAACACTCCTCCAAAATCAGTTCCACCTGTAGATTAAACACTCCTCCAAAATCAGTTCCACCTGTAGATTAAACACTCCTCCAAAATCAGTTCCACCTGTAGATTAAACACTCCTCCAAAAACAGTTCCACCTGTAGATTAAACACTCCTCCAAAAACAGTTCCACCTATAGATTAAACACTCCTCCAAAAACAGTTCCACTTGTCGATTAAACATTCCTCCAAAAACTGTTCCACCTATAGATTAAACACTCCTCCAAAAACAGTTCCACCTGTAGATTAAACACTCCTCCAAAAACAGTTCCACCTGTAGATTAAACACTCCTCCAAAAACAGTTCCACCTGTAGATTAAACACTCCTCCAAAAACAGTTCCACCTGTAGATTAAACACTCCTCCAAAAACAGTTCCACCTGTCGATTAAACATTCCTCCAAAAAGAGTTCCACCGAGAGATTAAACACTCCTCCAAAACAGTTCCACCTGTAGATTAAACACTCCTCCAAAAACAGTTCCACCTATAGATTAAACACTCCTCCAAAAACAGTTCCAACTGCAGATTAAACACTCCTCCAAAAACAGTTACCCCGATAGATTAAACACTCCTCCAAAAACTGTTACACCTGTCGATTAAACACTCCTCCAAAAACAGTTCCACCTGTCGATTAAACACTCCTCCAAAAACAGTTCCACCTGTCGATTAAACACTCCTCCAAAAACAATTCCACCTGTAGATTAAACACTCCTCCAAAAACAATTCCACCTATAGATTAAACACTCCTCCAAAAACAGTTCCACCTATAGATTAAACACTCCTCCAAAAACAGTTCCACCTGTAGATTAAACACTCCTCCAAAAACAGTTCCACCTGTAGATTAAACACTCCTCCAAAAACAGTTCCACCTGTCGATTAAACATTCCTCCAAAAAGAGTTCCACCGAGAGATTAAACACTCCTCCAAAACAGTTCCACCTGTAGATTAAACACTCCTCCAAAAACAGTTCCACCTATAGATTAAACACTCCTCCAAAAACAGTTCCAACTGCAGATTAAACACTCCTCCAAAAACAGTTACCCCGATAGATTAAACACTCCTCCAAAAACTGTTACACCTGTCGATTAAACACTCCTCCAAAAACTGTTACACCTGTCGATTAAACACTCCTCCAAAAACAGTTCCACCTGTCGATTAAACACTCCTCCAAAAACAGTTCCACCTGTCGATTAAACACTCCTCCAAAAACAATTCCACCTGTAGATTAAACACTCCTCCAAAAACAATTCCACCTGTAGATTAAACACTCCTCCAAAAACAGTTCCACCTGTAGATTAAACACTCCTCCAAAAACAGTTCCACCTGTCGATTAAACACTCCTCCAAAAACAGTTCCAACCACAGTTTAAACATTCCTCTAAAAAGTAATTTTACTTCTAGATTAAACACACCTCTAAAACTGTTATGCCTATAGATTAAACTCTCCTCTAAAAACAGTTTCACCTATAGATTAAACATTCCTCTAAAAGCAGTTTTACTTCTAGATTAAACACACCTCTAAAATCAGTTCCACCTGTAGATTAAACACTCCTCCAAAAACAGTTACCCCTATAGATTAAACACTCCTCCAAAAACAGTTCCACCTGTAGATTAAACACTCCTCCAAAAACAGTTCCACCTATAGATTAAACACTCCTCCAAAAACAGTTCCACCTATAGATTAAACATTCCTCCAAAAACAGTTCCACCTATAGATTAAACACTCCTCCAAAAACAGTTCCACCTATAGATTAAACACTCCTCCACAAACAGTTCCACCTATAGATTAAACACTCCTCCACAAACAGTTCCACCTGTAGATTAAACACTCCTCCAAAAACAGTTCCACCTATAGATTAAACACTCCTCCAAAAACAGTTCCACCTATAGATTAAACACTCCTCCAAAAACAGTTCCAACTGCAGATTAAACACTCCTCCAAAAACAGTTCCAACTGCAGATTAAACACTCCTCCAAAAACAGTTGCCCCTATAGATTAAACACTCCTCCAAAAACTGTTACACCTGTCGATTAAACACTCCTCCAAAAACAGTTACCCCTATAGATTAAGCACTCCTCCAAAAACTGTTACACCTGTCGATTAAACACTCCTCCAAAAACAGTTCCACCTGTCGATTAAACACTCCTCCAAAAACAATTCCACCTGTAGATTAAACACTCCTGCAAAAACTGTTACACCTGTAAACACTCCTCCAGAATCATTTCCACCTGTAGATTAAACACTCCTCCAAAAACAGTTCCACCTGTAGATTAAACACTCCTCCAAAAACAGTTCCACCTGTAGATTAAACACTCCTCCAAAAACAATTCCACCTGTAGATTAAACACTCCTCCAGAAACATTTCCACCTGTAGATTAAACACTCCTCCAGAAACAGTTCCACCTGTAGATTAAACACTCCTCCAGAAACAGTTCCACCTGTAGATTAAACACTCCTCCAGAAACATTTCCACCTGTCGATTAAACACTCCTCCAAAAACAGTTCCACCTGTAGATTAAACACTCCTCCAAAAACAGTTCCACCTGTAGATTAAACACTCCTCCAAAAACAGTTCCACCTGTAGATTAAACACTCCTCCAAAAACAGTTCCACCTGTAGATTAAACACTCCTCCAAAAACAATTCCACCTGTAGATTAAACACTCCTGCAAAAACTGTTACACCTGTAAACACTCCTCCAGAAACATTTCCACCTGTCGATTAAACATTCCTCCAAAAAGAGTTCCACCTATAGATTAAACACTCCTCCAAAATCAGTTACCCCTATGGATTAAACACTCCCCCAAAAACAGTTCCACCTGTCGATTAAACATTCCTCCAAAAAGAGTTCCACCTATAGATTAAACACTCCTCCAAAAACAGTTCCACCTGTAGATTAAACACTCCTCCAAAAACAGTTCCACCTGTAGATTAAACACTCCTCCAAAAACAGTTCCACCTATAGATTAAACACTCCTCCAAAAACTGTTACACCTGTCGATTAAACACTCCTCCAAAAACAGTTACCCCTATAGATTAAACACTCCTCCAAAAACTGTTACACCTGTCGATTAAACACTCCTCCAAAAACAGTTCCACCTGTCGATTAAACACTCCTCCAAAAACAGTTGCCCCTGTAGATTAAACACTCCTCCAAAAACTGTTCCACCTGTCGATTAAACACTCCTCCAAAAACAGTTACCCCTATAGATTAAACACTCTTCCAAAAACTGTTACACCTGTCGATTAAACACTCCTCCAAAAACAGTTCCACCTGTCGATTAAACACTCCTCCAAAAACAATTCCACCTGTAGATTAAACACTCCTGCAAAAACTGTTACACCTGTAAACACTCCTCCAGAATCATTTCCACCTGTCGATTAAACACTCCTCCAAAAACAGTTCCACCTGTCGATTAAACACTCCTCCAGAAACAGTTCCACCTGTCGATTAAACACTCTTCCAGAAACATTTCCACCTGTCGATTAAACACTCCTCCAAAAACAGTTCCACCTGTCGATTAAACACTCCTCCAAAAACAGTTCCACCTGTCGATTAAACACTCCTCCAAAAACAGTTCCACCTGTAGATTAAACACTCCTCCAAAAACAATTCCACCTGTAGATTAAACACTCCTGCAAAAACTGTTACACCTGTAAACACTCCTCCAAAAACAGTTCCACCTGTAGATTAAACACTCCTCCAAAAACAGTTCCACCTGTAGATTAAACACTCCTCCAAAAACAGTTCCACCTGTAGATTAAACACTCCTCCAAAAACAGTTCCACCTGTCGATTAAACACTCCTCCAAAAACAGTTCCACCTGTAGATTAAACACTCCTCCAAAAACAATTCCACCTGTAGATTAAACACTCCTCCAAAAACAATTCCACCTGTACATTAAACACTCCTCCAAAAACAATTCCACCTGTAGATTAAACACTCCTCCAAAAACAATTCCACCTGTCGATTAAACACTCCTCCAAAAACAGTTCCACCTGTCGATTAAACACTCCTCCAAAAACAATTCCACCTGTAGATTAAACAGTCCTCCAAAAACAATTCCACCTGTAGATTAAACACTCCTCCAAAAACAATTCCACCTGTAGATTAAACACTCCTCCAAAAACAATTCCACCTGTAGATTAAACACTCCTCCAAAAACAGTTCCACCTGTCGATTAAACACTCCTCCAAAAACAGTTCCACCTGTCGATTAAACACTCCTCCAAAAACAGTTCCACCTGTCGATTAAACACTCCTCCAAAAACAGTTCCACCTGTCGATTAAACACTCCTCCAAAAACAGTTCCACCTGTCGATTAAACACTCCTCCAAAAACAGTTCCACCTGTCGATTAAACACTCCTCCAAAAACAGTTCCACCTGTCGATTAAACACTCCTCCAAAAACAATTCCACCTGTCGATTAAACACTCCTCCAAAAACAATTCCACCTGTCGATTAAACACTCCTCCAAAAACAATTCCACCTGTCGATTAAACACTCCTCCAAAAACAGTTCCACCTGTCGATTAAACACTCCTCCAAAAACAGTTCCACCTGTCGATTAAACACTCCTCCAAAAACAGTTCCACCTGTCGATTAAACACTCCTCCAAAAACAGTTCCACCTGTCGATTAAACACTCCTCCAAAAACAGTTCCACCTGTCGATTAAACACTCCTCCAAAAACAGTTCCACCTGTCGATTAAACACTCCTCCAAAAACAGTTCCACTTGTCGATTAAACACTCCTCCAAAAACAGTTCCACCTGTCGATTAAACACTCCTCCAAAAACAGTTCCACCTGTCGATTAAACACTCCTCCAAAAACAGTTCCACCTGTAGATTAAACACTCCTCCAAAAACAGTTCCACCTGTAGATTAAACACTCCTCCAAAAACAGTTCCACCTGTCGATTAAACACTCCTCCAAAAACAGTTCCACCTGTCGATTAAACACTCCTCCAAAAACAGTTCCACCTATAGATTAAACACTCCTCCAAAACAATTACACCAAGAGATTACATAGTCCGCCAAAAACAGTTCCACCTGTAGATTAAACACTCCTCCAAAAACAGTTCCACCTGTCGATTAAACACTCCTCCAAAAACAGTTCCACCTGTCGATTAAACACTCCTCCAAAAACAGTTCCACCTATAGATTAAACACTCCTCCAAAACAATTACACCAAGAGATTACATAGTCCGCCAAAAACAGTTCCACCTGTAGATTAAACACTCCTCCAAAAACAGTTCCACCTGTCGATTAAACACTCCTCCAAAACAATTACACCAAGAGATTACATAGTCCGCCAAAAACAGCTCCACTTATAGATTAAACACTCCTCCAAAAACAGTTCCAACCACAGTTTAAACATTCCTCTAAAAAGTAATTTTACTTCTAGATTAAACACACCTCTAAAAACAGTTATGCCTGTTGATTAAACTCTCCTCCAAAAACAGTTACACCTATAAACACTCCTCCAAAAATAGTTTCACCTATAGAGTAAACACTCCTCCAAAAACAGTTCCATTTAGAGATTAAACATTCCTCTAAAAGCAATGTTACTTCTAGATTAAACACACCTCCAAAAACAGTTATGCTTATTGATTAAACATTCTTCCAGAACAGTTACACCTATCGATTAAACACTCCTCCATGAACCGGTACTCCTGTACATTAAACACTCCTCCAATAGCAATTACAGCTATCAATTAAACACTCCTGCAAGAGCAGTTACACCTATAAACACTCCTCCAAAATCAGTTTGTCCTATACATTAAAACACCCCTCCAAAAGTAAATGTGCCTACAGATTAACCAACCAACCGCAAAAAAATGCACCTATAGTTTATACCTTCCCAAAACAACTTATAGATTGAACTACTCTGCTGTGAAAAGCAAATGGCAAAATTCCACAGCAATTCTACCAGTCACCAGCATCATTTTGCTGGGAATTGATGGAACCCCCCAATGAAATAGGAGGTGACGTGTGAGTCACTGACCTTGACATCAAGGCAGCATTTGACTGAGTGTGACATCAAGGAGCCCTAGCAAAACTGAAGTCCGTGGGAAACTTTACACTGATTGGCGTCATACCTAGCACAAGGGAAAATGATTGTGGTTGTTGAAGGCCAAACATCTCAGCCCCAGGACATTGCTGCAGGAGTTTCTTAAGGTAATTCCCTAGGCCCAACCATCTTCAGCTGCTTCATCAATGACCTTCCCTCCATCATAATGTCAGAAGTGGGGATGTTTGCTGATGATTGCACAGTGTTCAGTAACATTAACAGCTCCTCAGGTACTGAAGATACCGTGTCCACAGGCAGCAAGACTTGGACAACATTCAGGTGTGGGCTGATAAGTGGCAAGTAACATTCGTGCCACACAAGTGTCAGGCAATGATCATCTCCAACAAAAGAAAATCTAACCATCTCCCCTTGACATTAAACAGCATTATCATCACTGATTCCCGTGCCACGATCATCCTGGGGGTCATCAATGACCAGAAACTGAACTGGACTAGCCACATAAATATTGTGGTTACAAGAGTAGGCCAGAGGCTGGGAATTCTCTGGCAGGTAACTCAACTCCTGACTCCCCAAAGACTGTCCACCATCTACAAGGCACAAGTCTGGAGTGTGATGGAATACTCTCCACTTGCCTGGATGAGTGCAGCTCCAACAATATTCAAGAAACTCGAGACCATCCAAGACAAAGATGCCCGCTTGATTGGCATCCCCTCCACCACCTTAAACATTCACACCTCCACCCCTGGCAGACAGTAGCAGCAGTGTGTTTCATCTACAAGATGCACTGCAGCAACTTGCCAAGGCTACTTCAACAAGAAATTACAAACCCGCGACCCCTGCCAGCTAGAAGGACAAGGGCAGCAGATGCATGGGAACAGAATCACCTGCAAGTTCCCCTCCACACACCATCCTGATTTGGAATGATATCGCCGTTCCTTCACTGTTACTGGGTCAAAATCCTAACAGCACTATGGGTGTACCTATATCACATGGACTACAGCAGTTCAAGAAGGCAGCTCACCACAACCTTCTCGAGGGCAATTAGGGATAGGCAATAAATGCTGGCCTTGCCAGTGATGCACACAATGCTCACATCCCGTGAAAGAATAAAAAAAATTAACAGAAACATAGCAACAATCTGGACAAGAGTGGAAAAAATAATCGTATCGAGTTCTAATGCATTTAGACTGAAAAGGTAAGAAAGGAGGCAGGTAGCAATGTTGATGAAAAAGGCAGTAGATGCTGTACAGAGGGTTGTTGTAGACAAGGAAGGTACACAGAATCAATAGAGTTGGTGCTCAAAAGATTTTTTTCAAAACATCTGTTATTAAAAAAATCTGAAGTCAGATTGAGAAACACATAGGAAGAAATAAATTTTGATTCTGGGGGGTTTAAATTATTCAGTTTCTGATTTGTACAGAAAGGGAATGGAATGCCTAACTTGTGTACAGGACTGTTTCTTCAAGCAGTACGTTAGAAGGCCTACAAGGGAGAAGGTATTGCTCGATCTAGTTGCAGATAATGAAGTGAGTATTGGTTGTGGCATAAACTGTGTTAACATTCAGTTAAGTCTGGACAGGTGGAATAAAATAAGGAATAAGGAGGGGATGTGTAAGTGTGATTAGAAGTATTTGCTCAGGTGAAGGATAAACGTCCACATGGACTGCTTCTGTAATGTAACTACTACAATATTTATAGAAATGTCAGGACAAGAGAATTGAGCCAGAATGGGGGCTCCTTCAACTGGGAGTTACTGGTCCTAGTCCCAGATGGGCAACCAGCATAACAGTGGCAGCTGGTACACTGAGACAAAGGAAGGGCTCATAGGGACCCCACAGGTGGGGGCTCAGTTTGGAACCCTAAAGAAAGCACACTGATTTTTTTTAAAAAGACTTTCCGGATCACCACAAACTCCCCTTCACCCCTTTGGAGGGTTTATCAGATTCTGGCAGAGTCGGGCCCTCAACATTCCAGCCATCACAGGTGGGGGAGCAGCCCAGTTCCCAGACACACAAAGCAGAAAAGCACTCCTGTGTAGCAATTGCACCTGTTTGCCCTGCAGAAATGAGGTACTCTCCAACCGAACCCACAAATCCCAGTGTGGATCATGGTTGGTTGGGTGGGGGGGGTTGGTGTGGCACCAGCAGACCTAAGCCTAATCTACTAATCTAACACCACAAAATAATTAAACCCATAGAATGAACAGGCCAAAAGAATTATACCTATAGAATGAACACCTCAAAACAATCAGACCTACAGAACGATCAACTCAAAATTTTTTACACCCAGATGTGACAACTGTTGCCCTATGCATTCCGCCCAGTGTAACACAATTTGGACTCTGCACGCCATTTTCCATAGTGACAAACTATGTGCGTTGCACATCTCTCTTATAATAATATATTATGGGCTCTGTCCATCACGCCCAATGTGACACAATATGGGCTCTGCACACCCTTCCACAAAGTAATACAATTTGGGTTCTGCAGTCTCCTCCCAATGTAACACAATATGGGTTTGATACATATCTGCCAATGTGATGCAATATAGGCACAGGGTCAGGGAAAATCCTGCTCAATATCACCAAGATAAATACCCACAAAACATAGAAATTTCTCACACGATAATACCAACAATTACTGACAAATAGCAGCAGGGTCTCTGAAAATCCCACCCATTAAAACTTTCAATAATCTGTATATTTGATCTTTACCACTGCCCAGTCTTTTACCAATTCTGAGAAAATGGTTTGATTTCAGAATTCCAGTTTGTAATTTGCTGGAAACTGCTGAATTGATAGTTTGTCAGGAGTGTATAATTATTCCATGTCCCTGTAATCCTGAAAATATTTCTCTACATGTTTTTCGTGCTCTGCTCTTTAGCTCTAAGGAGGTGATTTATATGTGGGTGCCATCACCTTCTGTGTCTTTTGCTTGACATATTATGTAGCAGATGTGCTTTTACGCAGTGAGTTGTTGAACCTGCTTCCATCACCAGAGTACAACAGTAACTTTCAAAACTGATGTCATTTTCCTGGTGCTCTCCCAGTATTTTACAGTGGTTCATTATGGGGTATTTTCTGCTCTGTTGTGAATTTTATTTTTGTTCTGTTTAGAATGTACTGGAGCTCTCCCTCTATGACGCCAATGTTAAAATGACAAAACACCTGTCGTCAGTAGCCATTGATATTGGAAAAATTGAACTTGGGCATGATTTGAAGGCTACCTTGGACTTGAAGGTGAGGCATCCATTTGAACCACTGGGCAGGTGTGTTGCTTTTCTATACATATTAAGGGAAAGTAGTAAGAGCCATGAATGTTTAAGGGTGTGTAACAGGGTCCCCAACCAACAGAGATGGACTTTATAGAAGGAGAAGGAACCCAGTCGGATTATGCACGAGTGTAGTGTAACATAAGGTTTACCTACATAACAACAGTAGCTACACTTCAAAACTAAACAATGAAATGCCCTGAGGATATGCAAGACCTGTATAAATGCACATTCTTTCTCATGTTAATTTTGTTTTGACAATCATATTGTGCTGGAACCCACTAAAGATATTTTGTGGCAATTGTCTCCCTTTTCCTGAGGCTGCTGGTGGGTTACATTTATTTTCTGAAGCACTGATTTGTTTTCTCCCACTCCAGCATCTTGCACAAGCAGCAATTATTCATGTGTGAGCCTCAACTATGAGCAGGCTGTTTGACTATGTTGGGAGTAATACAACCAGGGATGACGCTCTGCTCATCTTTCGTCCATACATGCATGCTTCCAAGCAGGGGTCATTTAAGAGTGATGATGGGGAATCCTGACTTACTCTTGGCATGAACAAGCGCAGAAAATAATCAAAAAGGCTAATGGGATGCTAGCCTTTATATCTAGAGCACTAGAATACAAGGGGGTAGAAGCCATGCTTCAGTTATACAAAGCCCTGGTTATCCCACACCTGGAGTACTGTGAATAGTTCTGGGTACCATACCTTCGGAAGGATATTCAAGAAAGGGTGTAAGGACAGTCCTAGCAACCACAGACCAGTTAGTTTCAGAAACAATAATCAGGGAAAATATCAACCGACACTCAGAGAGGTTCGAGTTAATTAAGGATAGCCAGCATGGATTTGTAAAAGGCAGGTCATGCTTGACTAATCTAATTGAATTTTTTGATGAAGTAACAGAGAAGGTTGATGAAGGGAATGCAGCGGGTGATGTTTATATGGATTTTAAGAAAGCATTTGAAAAGATACCACATAAAAGTCTGGTTAACAAAATTGAGGCTCATGGAATAGGAGGTTTAGTGTCCAGTTGGATAAGAAATTGGCTTCTGGACAGAAAACAGCAAGTCGTAGGAAATGGTTGCTTTTCAGACTGGAGAATGATAGATGGTGTTCCCCAAGGGTCATTGCTGAGACCACTGCTTTTTGTGCTATATATAAATGACTTGGATCTTGGAATACAGAGTAGAATCTCAAAATTTGCTAATGACACCAAACTTGGGGGTGCAGCAAACAGTGAAGATGATATGAACTGCCTGCGACAGGACATAGATGGACGAGCAGAATGGGAAGAAAGGTGACAGATGGAATTCAATACTGACAAGTGTGAGGTGATGCATTTTGGCAGAAGGAATAGGGAGAGGCAATATATACTTAATGGCACAGTTCTAAAGAGTGTGCAGGAATTTTCTGCTGAGTTTTTTTCTCCTTGGAACAAAGGAGATTGAGGGTAGATTTAATAGAATTGTTCAAGATTATGACAGGCTTAGATAAGTTGGACAAGGAAAACTGTTCCCAATAACAAATAGTGCAAGGGCTAGGGGGACACAGATTGAAGGTTTAGGGCAAAAGGTGCAGGGGGGATATGAGGAAGCACTTTTGTACACAGCAGGTGGTAATGACCTGGAACTCGCTGCCCACAAGGATGACTTCAAGAGGAAGTTGGATAGCCACCTGAGAGAAATAGAATTGCAGGGCTAGAGAGTTCAAGCAGGGGAGTGGGACTGAATGCATAGCTCCGTGGAGAGCTGGCATGGCCTTGATGGGTTGAATGGCCTCCTTCTATGCTGTATATGTCTCTAGGCTATATTGGCCTTGGAGGGAGTGCAGTGTAGATTTACGAGAATTATACCTGGACTCCAAGGGTTAAATTACCAGGAGAGGTTACACACACTAGAGTTGAATGCCTTGGAATTTAGAAAGTTGAGGGGTGATTTGATCAAAGTTTTCAAGATATTAATAGGATCAGAAAGGATAGATAGAAACTATTTCCATTGGTTGAGGAGTCTAGCACCAGATGGCATTATCGAAAAAAGAAAATTAGAGCCAGACATTTCAGGGGTGAAATTAGGAAACATTTCTATATGCAAAAGGTGGTAGAAGTTTGGAACTTTCTTTTGCAAATGGCAATTGTGCTAGATTAATTGTTAATTTTAAAAATGAGATTGATCGATTTTTGTTGACCAAAGGAGCAAATTTGGGCATATGGTGTTAGGTTGCAGATTAGCCATGATCTCATTGAAGTGGAACAAGCTCGAGGGGCTAAATAGCCTCCTTGGGATATGGGGATAGTGTGGGAAACAGGCATTGAAGTGGATGATCAGCCATGATCATATTGAATGACGGGGCAGGCTCGATGGGCTGAAAAGCCTACTCCTGTTCCTATGTTCTTTACTTCTCTCTCAGGGTTACTGAGGCCAATCATAGTGCCATTGCTTTGGGCTGATTTTAAACCCACATTCCAGAGGTAGCGGGCACCATCAAGTCTCCCAGGCAATGATTCTTAAAGTAATATAAATTAAAATACAATCTGATTGCTAGATTTCCCATTTAAGCTCAATGCAGGATTGAAGACCAAAAATAATAAATGGCAAAGGAATCTCATTACATTTAATCTGTTCCTTTCAGGATGAAGAGCAGCTGGAAGTGGAGTTTCATTTGGAAAAACGGTGAGTGTTGAAATTACAGGGTTTCAGAGGGCTTGAGGATAGTTTTATAGGCCATGTTTAAAATTGTGATTGTTTTCAAAGCCATTTGCCATGGATACCAATATCCATCTATGTGACATTTAAGAAGCGGCTGAGCATTTTGAACCGTGTAGGATATGGACTGGCAGAAGACCTGTGCACCAAATCTAGCCAGCCACTAGGCTAAGCTGTTCCAGTGTGGCTGTCTTGATGGCAACTATATCTGTATATTGGAAAAATTGCCCAGGTATATCTATTTCATAAAAAAGCATGACAGATCATACAAGGCCAACTATGCCACCTTATCAACCTTCTCCCAGTTATCAGCAAGGTGATGGAAGGGGATCTCAACAATGTCATCAGGTGACACCTACCCATCAGTAGCCTGCTTACTGCTGCTCAGATCAAATTCCACCAAAGCTACTTGACTGTTGACCTGCCATAGTCTTGATCCTGACATGGATGCAAGAGCTGATAGCAGAAGTGGGAGTAGCTGCCCTCAACATAAATCAACCGAGTATATACCACCAGGGAGCTCACACTACACTGAGGTAAACAGGAGCTGGGGGGAAAACCCTCCAGTGGTTGGAGACAAAGCTGACAGAGAAGAAGACAGTCATGGTTATAATACTGTGAAGAATAGTAGTAAGCTTGAGGATTGGGAGAGTTTTAGAAACCAGTAAAGGGTGAACACAAAGTTGATAAAAACAGGAAAATAGAATGTGAGAGTAAACTAGCCAAGAATATAAAAATTCATTGTAAGCGCTTTTAGGAGTATATAAAAAGGAGAGTAACTGAAGTAAATATTGGTCCCTTAGAGGCAGAGACAGATGAAATTATCTTGGGGAATGTGGAAATATCAGAGACGTTGAACAAACGTTTTGTCTGTTTTCACAGTAGAGGACGCAAATTACATACCAGAAATGGAGGGTAATGAAGGAGCTAATAAGTGTGAGGAACTTAAGGTAATTAATATCAGCAGAGAAAATATTGGAGACAGTTAAGGGACTAAAAGCTAACAAATCCCCAGGATCTGATGGCCTACATCTTGGGTTCTTAAAAAAAAGACTTGCATTTTTACAGTGCCTTTCATGACGACTGGATGTCTCTAAGTGCTTTACAGCCAATAAAGTACTTTTTGAAGTGTAGTCACTGCTGCAATGCAGAAAGGGGTAACTGCAGAGATAATGGATGCACAGATTTTCCAAAAGTCCCTAAATTTTAGAAGGGTCACAGCTGATTGGAAGTTAGCAAATGTAATACCTCTATTCAAGAAAGGAGGGACAAACAGGGAACTACAGGCCAGTTAGCCTGACATCAGTCGTTGGGAAAGTGCTGGAATCTATTATGAAGGAAGTCTTAACAATACACTTAGAAAATCAGAGTCATAGGGCTGAATTTTAAGTTTGAAATGCTGGTCCCACAGTGCAATGCACATCAGGGGCAGGAGCAGTTGGCTGCACGTGATCCAGTGGCAGGTAGACAATTAAACCTAATGAGCTGTGGCACCTGACCAATTGCATGGTTGATATTGGGTCTGCAGGCGGGGAGTGTGGCATCATGTGATCCCTTGGCAGGTGCTAGCACCATTTGGCTACCAGTCCTGCATTAAATGCTGCACTGTGAAGGCTTGGGAGAGGAGGAAGTGATTGGAGAAACAGAGGTTGTGGCTGAGAGGAGATCCTGTGCCGCCACACGCTTCCCTGATGCCTCCCTCGAGGTGATTTTGCAGGCTGCAAGCGAGAGGAGATTCATATTGTTCACAAGGGATGGAGGGAGGAGACCTGGGAGCCAAACCAAGCAGGCCTGGCTCCAGATTGCAGAGGTCAGCAGCTGTGGGGGTCACGCCACGAACATGGATTCAGTGCCGCAAGCAACTCAACTGCCTCATCCTTTTGGGCCTTGCACGGGAGAAGCAGGACGGTATGTTGGGAGGAGAGGAAGCAACGTGGTCAAAGTATCGGGGGATGCAGGATGACTGACAGTGGCATGGCGAGGTGGCAAAGTGCAGTCTCGAGAGGTCCCTGGAAAGGGGACACATGCAGAAGGCATCTGTGTACCCACATCAGTGGCAGCTGAACTGCCAGCAGCCGTATTGGGATTGATGTTGCTGGGGGACCAAAAGTTTTCTTCCCTCTGTCTGCAGGAGAAGATGTCAGAATTCAAGAGGGTGAGCCAAAACCAACAGTGGGCTGTCCATTCTCCATGTCTTGACCCGATGGAGGAGGCGGCAGCCATGGAGTTGGCTGGACTGCAAGATAGCCAGAGCATCATGGACAGAGAGGCAGAGGCACCTTCCCAAGACAGAGTAAGGTCGCCATGGGGCACAAGGCTGCATCTGCAATGATGGAACCATGCTGCTCATCTGGCATCCGGTGCCCACAGGTGTGTACATCTTAGGACTGTGTGCTATGGTGGGAGGGGAGGCCCTTGATCCTTACATGTCTCTGTTCTCATGCAGGTCAAGCGGTGCCAAATCAAACAGCTCCGAGACTGCAGGGGAGCCTGCCACCTCTGAGGGGAAAGAAGAAGTGGGTCCATCGGCACCTCATACTACTGCACCCTCCACCAGTGCAGATACTCGCACCTCGGTGGATTTGTGCTCAAGTCTGGATCTGGGCACAAAAGGTGGTGAGCACAGCACTGATGCAATCGAATAGCTGATGGATCTGTGAAAACCCAGGACTCTGACACTGAGAGGTCAGGCTCATGATGTGCCTCTTGTGTCGGCAGCATCACGGGAAATGCTGCAGCGAAAGGTGTGGCAACATCTGGCAGAGATGCCAGAGGCAATGCCGTGCCCAGGTGCAGATGATGGAGCAGTCCAGACCTTAAGCTCAACATTGTCTCTGGTGCACGACTTTGAGAGATTGGCAGCTCTAATGGAGAGCCACATCTAGCAGAGCGCTCAGTGACCGCAGAATATTCGTGCAGACCTGCATACCCTCGTCTTGACTATGGACGCATGGCAGCAGTGACGAGACAAGAGGGGCAGAGGCAGCTTCCCAAGACAGAGACAAGGGACCTGGATCTACCACCTTGCTAGTGAGGAAGCACGGCCGCCTTCGCAGCTGGGGGCTCCTCTCCATGCTCTTGGTTCGCCAGCTGCTCCTCTGCCAGTGTCGCTAGATCCTCCTCCATCTCTGCTGACAGAGAGTGGTACTTCTGTGCAGGAGGCCCTCAGCATGCCGGGGCCCTCCAGACCTAAGGCATCCAGAGGATGTTCGCCAAGCTAATCCCTAGCCAAGGGACAGCAAGGTCAGCAGTCAGCAGCCAGCCTGCACCTCAGCTGACTGTGCAGGGGGCCACCTCATAGGAGTTCACTTAAGACAGTAAAGAAATGCACATAGAATCAAGGGGTTATCATGGTTGAGTGTGTCTTTCACATGCAAAAGGCAAGGTCTATTGTGAATGTTAATAAATACTTTCTGTTAAGCATGGACTACCTCCCATTCTCTTCCGTTAGGCCTTTGGCCCTTCGCTGCAACCCAGCCTCTGTGAAATGGCTGGAGGCAGTACAACATGCTGCGAGGGGTCAACTCTGGAGCCTGACCAGCTCTGTGCTGCGCGAATGTTCAATAAGCCACTGCATCCTTAGGGAAGGAAGGCGACAACATGGCTGCATAAAGGTAGGTCTTTATTGGTCAACCTGCAACTGGCAGTAAGGATCAAAGAAAACAATATAAAAACAAGAAACGCTGGAAATACTCAGCAGGTCTGGCAGCATCTGTGGAGAGAGAAGCGGAGTTAACGTTTCAGGTCAGTGACCCATCCGGCGTTTCTTGTTTTTATTTCAGATTTCCAGCATCCGCAGTATTTTGCTTTTATCAAAGGAAACAATAATGTATCAGGGCATCGCGCGCCTGCCTTGCATGGATCTCATGACCACTCTCTGGTTGTCCCGAGCATCCTTCATCTGGGCTGGTTTGTCCATCTTCCCTCTCCACATCCTCATCATCTGATGAAACAGTCTGCTCCTCACTTTCCTTGTTGCTCATCGGCTCCCCGTTTGCAAGGCCAGATTGTGCAGTACATAGCAAACCACAACAATACGCAAGACCCTCGCCGAGGCATACTGAAGGGCTCTACCTGACCCATTTAGGCACCTGAATCTCATCTTGAGCAGACCGATGGCCTGCTGAATGGTAGCTCGCGTTGTCCCGTGGCAGGCATTGTACCTCTCCTCTGCATCTGTGGGTGGGCTTCTCACAGGTGTCAGTAGCCATGTCCTCAATCGGTAGCCCTTGTCTCCAAAGATCCATCCCTGAAGGTGGGAGGGAGGCTGGAAAAGTTCAGGCATCTGGGACTGCCTCAAAAATGTAGGTGTTGTGGCAACTTCCCTTAGAGCATGCACAGACCTGCAGAATCGGTTAACAGTGGTCGCAGACCAGTTGTACATTGAGAGAGTGGAAGCCCTTCCTGTTGATGAAGGCCACTGGCTGGTGTTTGGAACTTTGGCCATATGCGTGCAGTCGATGACGCCCTGCATCTGGGGGAATCCAGCAATGGTGCCGCACCTGGTGGCCCCTCAGCCTGAGAGTTGGGATCCGTGCGGAAGCTCACATAGTCCTGAAAAGGGCATTAGTGACCTCCTTGATGCATCAATGGGCCACTGATGAGATCCCACACATGTTCCTGTGAATCTCTGGAATGATTCAGAGGTGTAGAGGTTCAGCGCCACGGTGACTTTCAGGACCACTGGTATCGGATTCCCACCAAGTCCCCTGGGGCACAGCGCGTCCTGCATCATAATGCAAAGGTCTGTGGTGGCCTCCCTGGAGAGATGGAGTCTTCGTTGGTACTGCCACTTGGACGTCTGCAGGTAGTTGAGCCTTGACCTGTGGATCCTCTCTGGAAGATACCTCCTTTTGCGTGGGGCAGCTCCCTCCCTCTCTCCTCTGCATTCTTCTCAACCGTCTGGAGGCTGCTGCAAGTGCTTGGCCCTCCCTCCAGCTCTACTGCACCTCATCTTTAACAGGTTCCCCAAAGCCTGGATGAATGAGGCCGATGATAGTGGGCCTCCCCCGAATACAAGTCCTGCCCTGCTAGAGAGCCCCCCCTTGCCCGCACTTCTGAGTCTTGCCCAGGTGTTACATGCCATTGCCCCCCTTGCAATGGCCATCCCGCAGCTCAAACAACTTTCCCCTCACTTCTTATGCAATGTATGATGTCCTCTCTTCATTGTCCTGCCAGGCCCTTGATGGTTGCCCTCCTAATGGCCTCCCCTATCAGGTAGCCATGCTTTCCTACCTCCATATCACCTCCTCGAAAGAAACGAGCCTCTGAAGCCCAGTGAAACCCATGCATCATTTAAAAAAATCCAATCTGGACCATAAAATCACCTTCACATGGTCTCTTAACTATCTTAATTAATTGCCCGCCACATATCTGTCGGACCTCCGCCCTCCATGTTTGCCACCATGGACAAAATAGGGATGGCACGTCATGATTGTCCAACCCCGATGTTATGTCCCTTCATTTCCGTCCACTTCATCCCCTTAAAATTAAGCCCATTAAGTCATAACGGCACAGGAGGAGGCCAATCGGTTCATCGAGTCCATGCCGGCTCTCTGTAGAGCAATCCAATCAGTTCCATTCCCCAGCTTTATCCCCTGGATTGCATCTATTTTAACACAAGGAGTCTTACTAGTAAGGCAGATGAATTGAGGGTGTTTATTAACACATGGGACTATGATGGTATTGCTATCACAGAGACATGGTTGAGGGAAGGACAGGACTGGCAGCTCAATATCCCAGGGTATAGAATCTTCAGGCGTGACAGGGGAGGGTGTAAAAGAGAAGGTGGTATTGCACTGTTGATTAAGGAGTCCATTACTGCAGTAAGGAGGGATGATATCTTAGGTTCCTCAAATGAGGCCATATGGGTAGAACTTAAAAACAAAAAAGGGGCAATCACTTTGCTGGGAGTGTACTACAGGCCTCCAAACAATCAGGAAGAGATAAAGGAGCAGATATGCAGGCAAATCTCCGAGAGATGCCAAAGATTTGCGGGTTGATAGGTAAATTGGCCATTGTAAAAAAAATTGCCCCTAGTGTAGGTAGGAGAATTGAGGGAAGGTGGGGATGTGAGAAGGAAAAAATGGGATTAATGTAGGATTAGTATAAATGGGTGGTTGATGGTCAGCGCGGACCCGTTGGGCCGAAGGGCCTGTTTCGGTGCTGTATCTCTCCGTGACTCCAATAGTAGGGGATTTCAACATCCCCAATATTAGAGGGGATTGTATTAGTGCAAAAGACTTAAAGGGGGCGGAATTCTTAAAGTGCATTCAGGAGAGTTTTTTGAGCCAGTGTGTGGAGAGTCCTACAAGAGGAGGGGCGATACTGGACCTAATCCGAGGGAATGAAGCCAGACAAGTGGTAGAAGTGGCAGTGGGGGAACATTTCGGGGATAGTGACCATAACTGTGTCAGATTTAAGATAGTTATGGAAAAGGACATGGAGGGACCGGAAATAAAAGGTACTGAATTGGGGGAAGGCTGATTTCAATATGAAAGAACAGGATCTGGCCAAAGTGGGCTGGGAGCAGCTTCTTGTAGGAAAGTCTACATCAGACCAGTGGGAGTCATTCAGAAAGGAAATAGTGAGAGTTCAGGTCCAACATGTTCCCGTAAAGGTGAAGAGGATTACCAAGATGTCAAGGGATATAGAGGATTGGATAAAGAAAAAAAAGGAGGCTTATGGCAGATTCAGAGGGCTGAAAACAGCAGAGGCTCGAGAGGAGTATAGAAAGTGTAGGGGGGGGGGGGTACTTAAAAAAAAAAGTAATTAGGAGAGCGAAGAGGGGGCATGAAAAAACACTGGCAGACAAGATGAAAGGAAAATCCCAAGGCATTTTATAAGTATATTGAGGGCAAGAGGATAACCAGGGAAAGAGTAGGGCCCATTAAGGACCAAAGTGGCAATGTGTGTGTGCAGCCAGAGGACATAGGGGAGGTTTTAAATGATTACTTTTCATCTGTGTTCACTATGGAGAAGGACGATGTAGATGTAGAGATCAGCGAGAGGGATTGTGATATACTTGAACATATTAGCATTGAAAGGCAGGAAGTATTAGCTGTTTTAATAGGCTTAAAGGTGGATGTATCCCAGACTGTTATGTGAGGCAAGGGAGGAGTTAGCAGGGGCTCTGACACAAATTTTCAAATCCTCTCTGGCCACAGGAGAGGTACCAGAGGATTGGAGGACAGCAAATGTGGTACCATTATTCAAGAAGGGTAGCAGGGATGGACCAAGTTAGACCAGTGAGTCTAATGTCAGTGGAGGGGAAACTGTTGGAAAAAATTCTGAGAGACAGGATTAATCTGCACTTGGAGAGGCAGGGATTAATCAGGGATAGTCAGCATGGCTTTGTCGGAGGAGATCGTGTCTAACAAACTTGAGTGAATTTTTCGAGGAGGTGACTAGATGTGTCGATGAGGGTCAAGCAGTTGATGTAGTCTACATGGATTTCAGTAAGGCTTTTGATAAGCTCCTGCATGGGAGATTGGTTACGAAGATAAGAGCCCATGGGATCCAGGGCAATTTGGCAAATTGGATCCAAAATTGGCTTAGTGGCAGGAGGCAGAGGGTGATGGTCGAGGGTTGTTTTTGCGAATGGAAGCCTGTGACCAGTGGTGTACTGCAGGGATCGGTGCTGGGACCCTTTCTGTTTGTAGTGTACATTAGTGATTTAGATGTGAATATAGGAGGTATGATCAGTAAGTTCACAGATGACACGAAAATTGGTGGTGTCGTTATTATTGAGGAGGAAAGCCTTAGATTACAGGACGATATAGTTGGGCTGGTAAGATAGGTGGAGCAGTGGCAAATGGAATTTAATCCTGAGAAGTGTGAGGTTATGTATTTTGGGAGGACTAACAAGGCAAGGCAATATACAATGGATGGTAGGACCCTAGGAAGTACAAAGGGTCAGAAGGACCTTGGTGTACTTGTCCATAGATCACTGAAGGCAGCATCACAGGTAGATAAGGTGGTTAGGAAGGCATATGGGATACTTGCCTTTATTAGCTGAGGCATAGAATACAAGAGCAAGGAGGTTATGATGGAGCTGTATAAAATGCTAGTTAGGCCACTGCTGGAGTACTGTGTACAGTTCTGGGCACCTCACTATAGGAAGGATGTGATTTCAATGGAGAGGGTGCAGAGGAGATTCACCAGGATGTTGCCTGGGCTGGAGCATTTCAGCTATGATGAGAGACTGGATAGGCTGGGCTTGTTTTCCTTGCTTGTGCACTCAATGCCTCTATTTATGAAGCCAAGATCCCACATGCATTGCAATTTAACCGCAGGGGCATCACAGCTGAGCCCAATCCTGTCCTCTTGATATCCAAAAACACCATTCATCTGTATCTGTCTCTCTCTCTCTGCTACAGACTATTTCGAAGAGTGCAGGGGAGCTCTCCCAGTGCCCTGACCTAAAATTATCCCTTAACCAATACAACTGAAAACAGATTATCTGCTCATTTACTACATTGCTGTTTATGGGATCTTGCTGTGTGCAAATTGGATGCCACATTTTCTACATTATATCATTGACTACATTTCAAAAGTGATTGGTTGTAAAGCCCTTTGGGACATCCTGAGGTCATGAAAGGTGCTATATAAATGCAAGTTGCTTTTTTAAGATCACTCGCGCAGGAGCCCCAGCTGATATCGTGTGTCCCTCGCTCAGGGTATTGAGGTGATAGAAGAATGATGTCAGTAACTGCATCACAACGATCGAGCAGGAACGCTTGGTTGGATTACCAGACCTGTAACCCAGGAGGCAATCCACCTTGGTTGGTGTTGGAGGTGACTACTTCAGTCAGGACTATATAGAGGTTTATAAGATGATCAGGGGAATAGATAGGGTAGACAGTCAGAAACTTTTTCCCCGGGTGGAGCAAAGCGTTACAAGGGGTCATAAATTTAAGGTGAAGGGTGGGAGATATAGGGGGGATGTCAGGGGAAGGTTCTTTACCCAGAGAGTGGTCGGGGCATGGAATGCCTTGCCTGGGGAAGTTGTTGAGTCAGAAACTTTAGGGACTTTCAAACGGCTTTTAGATAGGTATATGGATAAAGGAGAATGATGGGGTATAGATTAAATTGTCCTTGACAGGACAAAGGATCGGCACAACATCGTGGGCCGAAGGGCCTGTTCTGTGCTGTATTTTCTATGTTCTATGTTCTATGCATTGCTAACTAATCTATCAATATTTGCTGCCACCTTCAAAGATCAATGCACATGAACCCCCAGATCCCTCTGTTCCTATACACTCTTTAGAACTGTACCATTTAGTCTATGTTGCCTCTCACTATCCCTTTTGCCAAAATGCATCACCTCACATTTCTCTGTATTAAATTTCATCTATCACTTGTCTGTTTATTCTGCTAGCCTATCTATGTCCTGTTGCAGTCGATTGGTATCATCCTCAAATTTGTTTTAGTGGAGGGAAATCCTGTTTGACAACTGTATTAGAATTTTTTGAGGATGTAACAAGTAGGGTAGATAAAGGGGAACCAGTAGATGTAGTATACCTGGATTTCCAAAAGGCATTCGATAAGGTGCCACATAAAAGATTAATAGGCAAGATAAGGGCTCATGGTGTTGGGGGTAATATATTAGCATGGATAGAGGATTGGTTAACAGACAGAAGCAGAAAGTAGGCATAAATGGGCATTTTCAAGTTGGCAGGCCATGAATAGTGGGGTGCCGCAAGGATCAGTGCTGGGACCTCAGCTTTTTACACTCTAGATTAATGACTTGGTTGAAGAGGCAGAGAGTAATGTATCTATGTTTGCTGATGATACAAAGCTCAGTGGAAAGCTAAGCTGCGGGGAGGATGTAGAGAGGCTGCAAAGAGACAGGTTAAGTAAGTGGGCAACAAGGTGGCAAATAGAGTATAATGTAGGGAAGTGTGAAGTTGTTCACTTTGGTCATAAAAATAGAAAAGCAGAATATTTTTTAAAAGGTGTGAAACTGTTCAGTGTCGATGTTCAGAGAGACTTGGGTATACTTGTACAAGGAACACACAAAGTTAACATGCAGGTGCAGCAGGCTATTAGGAAGGCAAATGGCATGCTGCCTTTCATTGCAAGGAGATTGGAGTACAGAAATAAAGAAGTCTTACTAAAATTGTACAGGGCTTTGGTGATACTGCGCCTGGGACACTGTGTGCAGTTTCGGTCTCCACATGTAAGAAAGGATACACTTGCACTGGAGGTGGTGCAGCGAAGGTTTACTAGATTGGACCCTGGGATGAGGGGATTGTCCTATGATGAGAGGCTGAGTAAATTGGGCCGATAATCTCTGGAGTTTAGAAGAATGAGAGGCGATCTAATTGAGACATACAAGATTCTGAAAGGGCTTGAAAGGGTAGAAGCTGAGAGATTGTTTCCGCTGGTCGGGAATTTAGAACGTGAGAGCACAGTCTCGGGACTGAGATGAGATGAAATTACTTCACTCAAAGGGTTGTGAATCTTTGGAATTCTCTACCTCAAGAGGGTTGTGGATGCTCCATCGTTGAATACATTTAAGGCTGGGATAGATAGTTTTTTTTGTCTTGCACGGAATCAAGGGATATGGAGAGCGGTCAGGAAAGTGGAATTGAAGCCCAAGATCAGCCATGATCGTATTGAATGGTGGAGCAGGCTCAACCGGCCATATGGTCTACTTCTGCTCCTATTTCTTGTGCTCCTCACAGTTTGCCACACCTCCAAGTTTGGTATTATTGGCAAATTTTGAAATTTTACTCTGTATTCCAATATCCAAGTCATTTATATTATCAAAAGAAGTAGTGGTCTTGGCACTGACCCTTGGGGAATATCACTGTCTACTGTCCACCAGTCTGAAAAACGAATAGTATAATCAGAGTCAACATGGTTTTACGAAAGGGAAATCGTATTTGACAAATTAGAGTTTTTTGAGGATGCAATTAGTAGGGTAGATAAAGGGGAGCCTGTAGATGTAATATACTTAGATAAAAATTGGCAAGTCATGCTGCAGCTGTACAGAACTTTAGTTAGGCCACACTTAGAATATTGCGTGCAATTCTGGTCGCTACACTACCAGAAGGATGTGGAGGCTTTGGAGAGGGTACAGAAGAGGTTTACCAGGATGTTGCCTGGTCTGGAGGGCATTAGCTATGAGGAGAAGTTGGATTGTTTTCACTGGAACGACGGAGGTGGAGGGGCGACATGATAGAGGTTTACAAAGTTATAAGCGGCATGGACAGAGTGGATAGTCAGAAGCTTTTTCCCAGGGTGGAAGAGTCAGTTACTAGGGGACATCGGTTTAAGGTGAGAGGGGCAAAGTTTAGAGGGGATGTGCGAGGCAAGTTCTTTACACAGAGGGTGGTGAGTGCCTGGAACTTGTTGCCGGGGGAGGTGGTGGAAGCAGGTACCATAGAGACATTTAAGAGGCGTCTTGACAAATACATGAATAGGAAGGGAATAGAGGGATATGGACCCCGGAAGTGCAGAAGGTTTTAGTTTAGGCAGGCATCAAGATCGGCGCAGGCTTGGAAGGCCGAATGGCCTGTTCCTGTGCTGTACTCTTCTTTGTTCTTATTTCCAAAGAGCATTTGATAAGGTGCCACACAAGGTTAATATGCAAGATAAGAGCTCATGGAGTTGTGGTTATTCATAAGCATGAATAGAGGATTGGTTAACAGCCATGAAGCAGAGAGTAGGGATGAACAGGGCATTTTCAAGTTGGTAAGCTGTAACTAGTGGAGTGCCGCAAGGATCTGTGCTGGGCCCTCAGTGGTTTACAATCTGTGTCTTTGGCGAAGGGACCAAGAGTAACGTATCCAAGTTTGCTGACGATACAAAGCTATCCTGTGAGGAGGACACAATATAGACAGGTTAAGTGAGTGGGTAACAAGAGCGTAGATGGATTAAAATGTGGGGAAGTGTGAGGTTTGGTATGAATAGAAAATCAGGATATTTTTAAAAGGCGTGAAACTTCTAAATGTTAACTACAGAAAGTGTTGGAAATACTCAGCAGATTTGGCAGCCAGAGCTGCTGAGTATTTCCAGGACTTTCTGTTTTTATTTCAGATTTCCAGCATCCGCAGTATTTTGCTTTTATTTGAAGTGTTAACGTTCAGAAAGATTTGGGTGTACTGATAGAAGGAGCACAGAAAATTTATATGCAGGCACCACAAACATTTAGGAAGGCAAATAGCAAGTTGGCCTTCATTGCAAGGGAATTGGAGTACAACATAGATTGGGACCTGAAGAGTACATGGCATTTAGGAAGGACAGGAAGCTAGGAAAAGGTGGAGGCTTGGCTCAGTTAATTAATGATGGTATTAGCGCAATAGAGAGGGATGACATAAGTTCAGGAGACCAGGATGTCGAAGCAGTTTGGGTAGAGATGAGAAATCATAAAGGCAAGAAGTCACTTGTGGGAGTGGTGTATAGGCCACCTAACATTAGCCACACTGTAGGACGGGGTGTAGAGGAAGAACTAATGGCAGCTTGTCAGAAAGGTACAGCAATAATTATGGGGGATTTTAACCTACATATAGACTGGAAAAATCAGATGGGTAGAGGTAGCCTAAATGAGAAGTACATAGAATGTTTTTGGGATAATTTCTTGGAATAATATGTTCTGGAGGTAACCAGAGAACAGGCTACACTAGACCCGGTATTGTGCAACGAGATAGGATTAATTAATGACCTCATAGTTAAGGCGCTCCTAGGTAGCAGCAGTCAGAATAAGATTGAATTTTACATTCAGTTTGAGGGAGAAAAGAGTGGGTCTGAGACTAGTATTTTAAACTTAAATAAGGGCAATTATGAGGGCATGAAAGCAGAGCTAGCTAACGTGAACTGGCAAATCAGGTTAAGGGATAGGTCAATAGAGATGCAGTGGCAGACATTTAAGGGGATATTTCAGAATACACAGAATAGATACATTTCAACGAGAGAGAAAAATTCCAAGGGTGGGACCCGCCATCCATGGTTAACTAAAACAGTTAAAGATAGTATCAAACTTAAAGAAAAAGTCTACAATTGCGCAAAGATGGGGGACAGGTCAGAAGATTGGACAGAATACAAAAAACATCAGAGAATGACTAAAAGATTGATAAGGGAGGTAAAATTAGAGTACGAGAGAAAGCTAGCTGGAAAGATAAAGACAGATAGTGAGTTTCTATGGATATTTAAAAAAAGAAAAGTTAACAAAGTGAGACTTGGTCTTATAGAAAGTGAGTCTGGCAGATGAATTGAATAGATATTTTGCATCGGTCTTCACTATTGAGGTTACAAGTAACATCCCAGTATTAGCTGTGAGTCAGGAAATGGAAGGGAGGGAGGAAATCAAGAAAATTACAACCACCAGGGAAGTGGTACTGAACAAATTGTTGGAGCTGTCCCCGGGTCCTGATGGACTTCATCCTAGGGTGGTAAAAGAAGTGGCTAGTGAGATAGTTGATGCGTTAGTTTTAATTTTCCAAAATTCCCTAGATTTGAGGAAGGTTCCATTAGATTGGAAAATAGCGAGTGCAACTCCTTTATTCAAAAAGGGAGGGAGACAGAAAGCAGGCAACTACAGGCTAGTTAGCTTAACATCTGTCTTAGAGAAAATGTTAGAAGCTATTATTAAAGACGTTCTAGCCGGGCATTTAGAAAAATTCAAGGTCATTTTCTGGTTGGCAAAATGTAACGAATGGTATGCCGCAGGGATCTGTGCTGAGACCTCAACTTTTTACAATTTATATAAATGACTTAGCTGAAGGAACTGAAGGTATGGTTGCTAAATTTGCTGATGACACAAAGATAGGTAGGAAATTAACTTGTGAAGAGGACATAAGGAGGCTACAAAGGGATATAGATAGGTTAAATGAGTGGGCAAAGACCTGGCAATGGAGTATAATGTGGGAAGGTGGGAAATTGTCCTCTTTGGCAGGAAGGATAAAAAAGAAGCATATTATCTAAATGGTGAGAGATTGCAGAGCTCTGAGATGCAGAGGGATCTGGGTGTCCTAGTGCATTAAATGCAAAAAGTTGGTATGCAGGTACAGCACATAATTAGGAAAGCTAATAAAATGTTATCGTTTATCGCGAGGGGAATTGAAAGCAAAAGTAGGAGGTTACGCTCCAGCCATACAGGTCATTGGTGAGACCACATCTGGAGTACTGTGTACAGTACTGGTCTCCTTATTTAAGGAAGGATGTAAATGCGTTGGAAGCAGTACAGAGAAGGTTTACTAGACTAATGCCTGGAATGGGCGGGTTGTGTTATGAGGAAAGGTTGGACAGGCTACACTAAAAGGTTGGGCTTGGAGTTTAGGAGAGTAAGAGGCGACTTGATTGAAACATATAAGATCCTGATGGGTCTTGACAGGGTGAATGTGGAAAGAATGTTTCCTCTTGTGGGAGAATCTAGAACTAGGGGTCACTGTTTAAAAATATGGGGTCACCCATTTAAGACAGATGAGAATTTTTTTCTCTGAGGGTCATGAGTCTTTGGAATTCTCTTCCTCAAAAGGCGGTGGGGTCGATCATTTAGGACTCAGGTGAGGAAAAATCTCCTCACTGAGGTTTGTGAATCTTTGGAATCATCTTTCCTGGATGGTCAATCGTTCAGTATAATTCAGGCTGGAGCAGACTGATTTTTGGGGTCTCAGGGAATCAAGGGATATGGAGAGCAGGCAGAAAGTGGATTTGAGGTAGAAGATCAGCCATGACCCTATTGAATGGCGGAGCAGGGTCGAGAGGCCATATGGCCTACTCCTGTTCCTGTTTCTTATGTTCGTATAGTTCTTAGAGGCCAGTCATCACAGTCCCAGCTGTTCCATTTCCTCAGGTAGGCATCCGTGACCCAACCATCTTCTGCTGCTTCATAACTGACTTCCCCACCATCATAAGTTCAGGAGTATGGCTGTTTGCTGTTGTTCCAACAGTTTTTAGGTTTATTCATAAACCTGAAAATGAGGCAACCCATATCAACCTACAGCAGGACCTGATAACTTTCAGGCTTGGATTGAAGTGACAGTTACATTCATGCCACATAAGTGCCAGGTCTCCTCTATAGACCCACTATAAGCCTATCGTCTCCTACAACTACCTTGACTACACTTTCTCCCACCAAGCTTCCTGTAAGGATTCCATTCCATTCTCACAGTTCTTCTGCCTCCGTCGCATTTGTTTTGACAATGTCACCTTCCATGTGTTTCCGATATGTCTCCCTTTTTCCTCAACTGCAAATTCCTCTCCCCTATGGTTGACAGGGTCCTCAACTGTGTCTATTCAATTGCCCCTCTTATGCTCTCATCCCTTCTCCACCCTCTCAGAACCATGATAGGGATTTCCCTTGTCAGCTACCTTGTGTTGAGTTTTCACATGCCAAATTTGGTCCCCCCTGGACTCAAAGAGTTAAATTACAAAGAGAGATTACACAAACCACTGTTCTATTCTTTGGAATTTAGAAGGTTAAGGGGTGATTTGATTGAAATGCCATGATATTAAGGTGAATGGATAGGGTCTGTAGAGAGGAACTAGTTTCACTGGTTGGGAAGTCTAGAACTAAGGGACGTAGCCTAAAAGTTGGAGCCATGCCTTTCAGGAGTGAAGTTTCTACACACAAAGGGTGGTAGAAGTTTGTAACTCTGTTCCACAAACAGCAGTTGATGAGTCAGTTGTCAATTTTAAATCAGACTGCTAAGAGTTTTTTAACCAAAGACATTAAGGGATTTGGGGCAAAGGCTGATGTATGGAGTTAGGTCACAGATCAGCCATTATCTTGTTGAAAGGCTCGAGGGGTTAAATAGCCTCCTGTTCCTATGTTCCACACCATTAACAACTCACAGATAAATGGGCCTGCTACTGGGTCTTTAAAATTAACTAGAGGGATGAGCGTGTTATACGTTTATTTTCTCCCATCTCTTTTATTGTTTCAGTTCACCTCTTTCCTAGTGTTGACTTCACTCAACGTTGTCCACGAATGATATAGCAAAGGAGCTCTAGCATGGGTGGGTGAATATTGCAGTTATGAAAATCCCAGTCATGGATGTTCCATTTTGCGGTCCTTAACCCATCATATTAATGTGCCACTATAATATCAACTTGTTCGTTCTTCTCTTTTGCAGTAACGATCCTCCCATTGAGATCTTCACTAATGGTGTGCTTATGGTGAGTTGTGCTTTTTCTGCATGTTGCTTGATTTAGCTCAGATCAGCACATATCCGTTCACTGGTTGGAAACGGTGGGGATTCGTACTGAAGTAATGGGAGTAAGAGAGTATTCTAAATGCCTGCAGTTAGTTCATTCTCTTCCTTCTACACCCCGGTTTTCTTTGGATGTATATTTATATACAGGTGCACACCCCAACACTGAATAATGATGCAATCCAGGAATCCATACTGGTATGAAGACAAACTTGGGGGTTTGCGTATATTTGAATGAGGAACCAGCAAGACAGTTCATTCGTCACCACAAAACTAGTTCTGCATTAGTAAATGCACATTTGATGTGCTTCAGGGGCCAGATCACTACACATTGTGAGGGTACTTTTTCAATCCAGCTGCCTTACTAATTAATCCAAGAGCTTGAAAATAATGATAACAGTACAAGGTGCGCAAACAAATATCTGAAGAAGTAATGAATGGAGCAGTTGTTCTTCAACTATAATTATTTGTAAATATAACCTAAACAAACATATAGCAAACCCAAATTTCTCAATGAATTAGTACTGATAAAGCCATACTTGTTATATTGAAAGATGGACAATGACTATTGCTTACTTCAAAAGATCACGTATAAATATTACTGATCAACTTTAATTTGCTTCCAGACTTCTATTTAGTCTAACCTAATTACTAAGAAGACCATAGTGCCTAATTATGCATGGTCAGTTGCCTGTCCGTCTTGTTTTTTTTTCCCATTCACTTCCTGTACAAAGCTCCAGCATCTCAGTTTTGGCTTTCCATGAATTCTTTTCACAGTTGTGAACTGATTTATCATCTTCCAATGCCCCCTTCATCACTTAAGATCCTCACATTCCATTATCCTCCTCTTAATTGTCCTTTGGCCCCCACCACCCAAGAGTTATGTGGGTGAGATTCAGAGACGTTTAAAACCTCTAATTTTGTCACTGCCTAAAAGTAATTGCCACAATAAGCTTTCAGACCTGAGCAATCCCTGCAGTGATCTTCAGTTAAACCATGGTTGCGAGTTGCCATGTCTTCACAGTGCAGCAGACTTGTGGCTCGCTGAAGTTATCAATCAGAGTAAGTGGCTTAATAGCTATAACATTGGCTGACATTTCCTTGTATCCACATGTGATTCAGCAGGTGGCCAGTCATTGGTGAAAATGACAGTGATTCCTGACATTAATGGTGTAAAAAAAAAAGGCAGGAATGCAGTGAAATTACAACTAATATTCTATTTGGTAGCAAAGTACCTGTAATCCAAAACCTGTGCTTCTGGTATCTCCTGTTTAGCTTGATACAGAAC
This sequence comes from Heterodontus francisci, assembly GCF_036365525.1. Lineage (NCBI taxonomy): Eukaryota > Metazoa > Chordata > Chondrichthyes > Heterodontiformes > Heterodontidae > Heterodontus > Heterodontus francisci. The sequence continues at coordinate 111,909,548 of NC_090379.1, forward strand.
TAACTTGTTTTCTGTTTCTCTGTTGACTAGGGTCAACCCTGTACATGTATGGAAGCCAAGGTGAAGAAGGTCAACAATCTCCAAAAGGTAGGGACAGGTAAGTGAAAACATAATGCTGTGCTCTTTGGCAGGAATGTTACAGGATTTATGTTCTGTATAGGTCTGCAAGTTACTGCTCAAAACAATAAATAAGCATTTATTGTTGATTTTTTCACAGAGAATTAAGCAAAGAGTGAAAGCTATCATTTGACAACAATTACATATACATAACAGTAGCACTTGCGGTGATAACTTGCAAATTCACTGTGAATTCAGACACATTACTCTTCTCGAGCTCGAGGCTTTTACACTTGTTTTTTAAAACCTTTTTTTTTCACTGTGCTACGTGAGAATTCATGTTTCTACATAACCTAATCCACATTTATCATTGAACATTGATTTGATTTTTCTGTCCTTGGCAGGGTATAGATCAGACTCCCGTTTTCTCAGTCAGGTTCTTTTAAAGGGTGGAGCTAATAAAAACCACTTCTTTGTCATTTCCTTTATTTCTTTTATTTCCCATTGTACTTGTTGATCTACATTGGCCCCTGGTCTGGTAAAGCCTTGATATAAACATTCTCATCCTTGTTTTCAAATCCCTCCATTGCCTTGCTCCTCCCTATTTCTAAGTTTCCCCAATTCTACAAGCCTCCGAGATGTGTGCTGTTGTGAATGCTCAACTTTGTAGTATGATTATGTTTTAAAAACTGTGATCCTTAATGCAGTGGTATCACACCAAGTCTGCCCAGAAACAAGCCAGGGTCTTAGTTACCATGACCACAAGGAACCCAGATCATAGACCCTTTTGAAAGCAGAGTGCAAGGTTGTAACACCTGACGAACAATGGGTTTCGCTCTCCCAGACTTTCAGATCGTAAACAGGGAGCCAGGGACTTTAACAGCGCAAGTTCAAGTTGCAATTGCAAATACCTGGAAACAAAGAAGACCTAGGTGTTTTTGATATGGCCAGACTTATGGACTCTGAATAGTGTAAAAGGGAAATGACTATTGACTTTTGATTCTGGATAAATTTAACAGGCTTCGTAAGTCTGACAGGCTGTAAGGATGACATGAAGGAACCAGCAGCGGAGAGAGAGAGAAAAAACAACTGCTGTCAGAACACTGGTACAGCGAAAGGCTGGGAAGATGTAAACCCAGTTCAAAGACTTGTGGTTTGCAGTGAAGAAAAGACCAACAGGGCCACCAGAGATTGTCTTATTAACAGAGGACCAGTCGAGTGTGCTCGGAAGAAGTGAGCAAAGAAGACATTGGCTTTATTAGGACACTGGAAGATCCAATCTATTGCAACTGGGTGGAGTTTGGGACACTTAACTGTAAAGAGACCAATTCAATGAGAACACTGTCTAACATATAAATGTGTGGGTTTTCGTGTTGTAATAAGTTAATGGGAAATATCTTTGTAATTTAGTGTATTCGCTACCTACTAAGTACTGTTTAGTTAATGTTGACTTTTAGGTAGTCGTTATAGGAAAAGTTTTAGAACGTGAAATCTTCCTGTGTAATCTTTTAATTGGTCTGGGGAGTTCATATCTCTCGTTTTTACAGTTAATGGTCTCAACTGAGGTCGTAACAGTACCCAAAAGGAATGTTTTATTCACGGCCATCTTAAGGAGGTCAACCTGTCATCATTTTCTGCATTCACAGGAATTCCGTAATTCCAGTTAGCCTTCATTAAGTTCAAACGTGGCTTTGGTAGTGATGTGATAAGTGGGTCTTGGAGGCTAGTAGGACACTTTTGGGTATGCTGAAAGACATCAAGGATCGTTTGTTCCGTCACTCGGGGTCATATATTTCTGTTACAGTTTACATAGCACATATCTGGGAGTAGTCCTTTTTCCATCTAGTAGAATGGAATGCTCCTGGCTTCTTAAGATTGAAAAGTAGGTATTTTTCTTGATTTCAGGCCAATTCAGGGAGCTGTCTACAAGTGGCATCATTGTTGTTACATCCCCAGGTCATGTGATATTCCCAGGACACATTGAAGGGTGGCTATGGTTCGATAACATTAATTTGGACCTGATAATATTTGGTGCTGTGTAGACATTAGTAATCATAAATTCGCTGTCTCCCATTGTGATGGCGTATGATGTTGAAGAATTCAGATACAAGGAACATTGGTCCCAGAGTTCTTATCTGAAAAGCTGTCTACCCAGGTTGTGGTTGGTGGGTGAAGGTTTGCTGCTAACATATCTGGGAATGTGATACTTCATGCTTGATCAGTACCTTATAACACAGGACTGTCCATCTTCAATTCATATAGCAACTTGGTCAGGTAGTTGCATTTTGCAGATGAGAGGTCTTCCAGATTGAAGTGGTAGACAGATAGATGTGGACCTATGCCTTTCATTTGGCTCCGAGAAGGACCTTATTGGTTAGGAATGTCGGATTTGTTACTTTTTGGACTGGATCATTTGGTATTCACTTGCCTTGTTGATAGCATCCCTCTTGGGCACAGTGAGATTGCCAGCCAAAGCTAGCTAGTTTCTAAATAAACTGGTTGGCTGGGAGGCTTGGTTCAGTGGACCATGTTGGTTCATTGGAGCACTTTTTCAAATTCCAGCATCCTGATCCAAGGGTCAATCGAATGCTGACTCATTGCATTTCCTTCCTTAGGGTATGGTCTCAGTCACAGCCAACTACAACTGGCTGTGTGTAGTTCAGAGGCTACTGCGCAAGACGCAACATCGCTAGAGAGTGGAAAACTTCTGCTCCAGGCACTAATTGTCAGCATCAAGCACTTCCAGCAAAGAAAAGATAGATCCACAAAAACATGTCTCAACCCTCAGCTCAGAAGATTACCTCTTACTGCATAAGTCTGGTATTTTTCTATTTCTAACACCAGCCATCCTGAGAGAGATTGTGTATTTAGGGCTAATGTGTGCCAAACTGTAAATAGTTTTATACTGTGAGCCTACTTGGTAGCCTTCCTCGGACAGTCCAGTTTCTGAGTGGACCGCCCAGAAAATGCTAAAATGTAAACTGGATGCTATTGCCTAGAAATTTGATCCTGCCCATTGTTGGGACACTAAATTTCTGCATAAGCTACCAATTTGCCATTTTGGGCCATTGGTACACCATCTACCATCTTGCATCAACTTCTCGGTCAGAGGCCAGAGCAGACGCCAGAACTGTTGAATAACTTACATAAGTAAGCATCATACTCTTATTGGAGAACCCTTTTCTGATTTTGATATGCCCCAGTGTCTGACTCGCCATGTGTAAACTCTCCTTGCAACTTGTGGTGCTATCAGGCTGGAAGGATGCCTAACCGGTGCTATTTAAAGTAACCACGTGCAATTTGCAAGTTAGTTGCTGGTTTTTCATTTCAGGCTACTGGTTAACGAAATCTAACATCGAAGAGCATCAGGCGATACCAGGGGATATTAGGGTAGACAGTGGTGTAATGGTAATGTCACTAGGCTAGTAATCCAGAGACCCAGACTAATTCCTTGGGGGGCATGGGTTCAAATCCCATCACGGCAGCTAGTGGAATTTAACTTCAATTAATTAATAGATGGAATTAAAAGCTAGTCTCAGTAATGGTGCCATGAAACTATTATCGATTGTTGTAAAAACCCATCTGGTTCACTAATGTCCTTTAGGTTTGGAAATCTGCCATCCTTACGTGGTCTGGCCTACATGTGACTCCAGACTCCTGGCAACGTGGTTGACTCTTAAGTGCCCTCTGAAATGGCATTGCAAGCCACTCAATTGTCAAGGGCAACTAAGGATGGGCAACAAATGCTGGCCTTTCCAGCGATGCCTAGATCCCATGAATAAATGTTTAAAAAACTAAGGCAGATGACCAAAAGCTTTGTCAAAGAGATAAGTTTTAAGGAATGGCTTAAAGGAGGATAGAGAGGTGGAGAGATTTAGGGAAGGCATTGCATAACTCTGAGTATAGGCAGCTGAAAGCATGGCTGCCAGTGGTGGAGCAATTAAAATTGATGATGCACCAGGGCCCTGAATTGGAGAAGTGCAGAGATTTTGGAGTGTTGTAGCACTGGAGGAGGTCACAGGTAGAGAGGGCAAGCCCATGGAGGGATTTGAACACAAGGATGACAATTTTAAAATCTCCTCCATCTCCTTCCCTATTGACAGAGTGAAGCAAGGCAAGAGAGCACTAGCTTTCCCAGGGGACAAGCTGCCATTGACTGCAGAAACGTTACCTTTGGTGCTCCCTATCACCAGCCTGGCATCTTTATCAAACAAAAGAGATTCCACTCCCTCAACGTACAGCTGGTTTGCAACCACAAACAGTGCCCGATATCCTAGCAAACGTCATAAATCATTCATCTATACCAGTCTTCTGTGCTGCCTTTATTCCAAACAGGCCGTTAAGTTACAGGCTGGCTATTGGGTTAACCAGGGTTAACCCCTCTGAAATGGCTCAGGACATCTGTTAGGATCCTGCGCATAACATCCCTACGAGAGCCATGCTGCCGCTAGAAACTTCATTCAGCAGACAGCATGCTCAGGCAATATTTCAACTGCCTGTTTGCTCAGAAGGAGCCCTGCAGTTCCCCCCTGAATGGGTATCCAGATTTTTCATCATTTGCTGCACTACCCACAACTTTGCCATCATGAGGGACCAGCTGCTACCACCACCTGGGCAGCAAAAAGTGAGGCAGGAAGAGGTGGAGAAACCGGCTAATCATCAGCCACCAGTGCTGTGAATTGCTGTAGCTCTTAGCAGCTCATTGAAGAATGCTTCACCCACACCCATCCGTAATACTCCCAACAGTCTGAAAATCTTTACCACCATACGAAATAGGAGCAGGAGTAGGCCACTTGGCCCCTCAAGCCTGCTCCACCATTCAATAAGATCATGGCTGATCTGATTGTAAACTCGACTCCACATTCCCGCCTACCCCTGATAACCTTTCACCCCCCCTTATCAAGGATCTATCTACCTCTGCCTTGAAAATATTCAAAGATTCTGCTTCCACCGCCTTTTGAGGAAGAGAATTCCAAAGACTCACAATTCTCAGAGAAAAAATGTCTCCTCATCTCTGTCTTAAATGGGTGACCCCTTATTTTTAAATAGTAACCCCTAGTTCTAGATTCTCCCACAAGGGGAAGCATCCTTTCCACATCCACTCTGTCAAGACCCCTCAAAATCTTGTATGTTTCAATCGAGTTGCCTCTTACTCTTCTGAACTCCAGCGGATACATGTCTAGCCTATCCAACCTTTCCTGGTAAGACAACCTGCCCATTCTAGGTATTAGTCTAGTAAACCTTCTCTGTACTGCTTCCAACGTATTTACATCCTTCCTTAAATAAGGAGACCAGTACTGTCCACAGTATTCCAGATGTGATCTCACCAATGCCCTGTATAACTGAAGCATAAGCTCCCTACTTCTGTATTCAATTCCTCTCGCAATAAAGGATAACAATCTATTAGCTTTACTAACCTTTTGCGATTCATGTACTAGGACACCCAGTCCTACACCTACCCCTATGTTCCTATGATCCCACTGCATCTCAGATCTCTGAAATCTCTCACCATTTAGATAATATGCTTTTTTTATTCTTCCTGCCAAAATGGACAATTTCACATTTTCTCACATTATCCTCCGTTTGCCAGATCTTTGCCCACTCACTTAACCTATCTAAATCCCTTTGTAGCCTCCTTATGTCCTCTTCACAACTTACTTTCCGACCTATCTTTATGTCATCTGCAAATTTAGCAAACATACCTTCAGTCCCTTCATCCAAGTCATTTATGTAAATTGTAAAAACTCGAGGCCATAGCACTGACCCATGTGACACACCACTCGTTACGTCTTGCCCACCAGAAAATGACCCATTTATGCCTACTCTCTGTTTCCTGTTAGCTGGCCAATCTTCTAACCATGTCAAAATGTTACCCCCTACACAATGAGCTTTTATTTTCCGTAATTACCTTTTGATGTGGCACCTTATCAAATGCCTTCTGGAAATCTAAGTACAGTACATCCACCAGTTCCCCTTTATCCATAGCACATGTTACTTCAGAGAACTCCAGTAAATTAGTTAAACATGATTTCCCTTTCACAAAACCATGTTGACTCTGCTTGATTACCTAGAATTTTCTAAATGCCCTGCTATAATGTCTTAATAAAAGCTTCTAATATTTTCCCTATGACAGATGTTAAGCTAACTGGCCTGTCGTTGCTTGCTTTCTGTCTCCCTCCCTTTTTGAACAAAGGAGTTACATTTGCTATTTTCCAATCTAATGGAGCCTTCCCTGAATCTAGGGAATTCTGGAAAATCAAAACCAATGGATTAACTATCTTACTAGCCACTTCTTTTGAGACCCTAGGATAGGATGAAGTCCATCAGGACTCGGGGACTTGTCAGCCCGCAGCTCCAACAATTTGTTCAGTACCACTTCCCTGGTGAATGTAATTTTCTAGAGTTCCTCCCTCCCTTCCATTTCCTGATTTATACCCTTTTCTGGGATGTTATTTGCATCCTCTATGGTAAAGACTGATGCAAAATACCTGTTCAATTCATCTGCCATCTCTTATCTTCCCTTATTAATTCCCCAGACTCACTTTCTATAGGACCAAGGCTCACTTTGTTAAATATCTATAGAAACTCTTACTATCTGTTTTTATATTTCCCACCAGCTTTCCCTCATACGCTAATTTTTCCCTCCTTATTAATCTTTAAGTTGTTGTTTGCTGCTTTTTATATTCTGTCCAATCTTCTGACCTTCCACCCATCTTTGCACAATTATATGCTTTTTCTTTAAGTTTGATACTATCTTTAACTTTTTTAGTTAGCCACAGATGGTGGGTCCTCCATTTGGAATTTATCTTTCTCGTTGGAATGTATCTATTCTGTGTATTCTGAAACATTCCTCTAAATGTCTGCTACTGCATCTCTGTTGACCTGTCCCTTAACCTATTTTGCCAGTTTACGTTTGCTAGCTCTGCTTTCATGCCCTCATAATTGCCCTTATTTATAAAGTTTAAAATACTAGTGGTAGACCCACTCTTCTCGCTCTCAAACTGAATGTAAAATTCAAACATATTATGATTACTGTTGCCTTGGGGTGCCTTCACTATGAGGTCATTAATTAATCCTATTTCATTGCACAAAACAGGTCTAGTATAGCCTGCTCTCTGGCTCCAGAGCGTGCTGTTCTTTAAAAAAAAAACTATCCTGAAAACATTCTATGAACTCCTCATCTAGGTTACCTTTGTCCATCTGATTTTTTTACTTTTTATTTTATTTATTTAGAGATACAGCACTGAAACAGGCCCTTCGGCCCACCGAGTCTGTGCCGACCATCAACCACCCATTTATACCAATCCTACACTAATCCCATATTCCTACCACATCCCCACCTGTCCCTATATTCCCCTACCACCTACCTATACTAGGGGCAATTTATAATGGCCAATTTACCTATCAACCTGCAAGTCTTTGGCTGTGGGAGGAAACCGGAGCACCCGGTGAAAACCCACGCAGACACAGGGAGAACTTGCAAACTCCACACAGTACCCAGAATTGAACCCGGGTCGCTGGAGCTGTGAGGCTGCGGTGCTAACCACTGCGCCACAGTGCCGCCCCTACATCTATATGTAGATTAAAATCCCACGTGATTATCGCCGTACCTTTCTGACCAGCACCCATTATTTCTTCCTTTTATCTTTCTTTCATCCTACCGTGTGGTTACTGTTAGGGGGCCTGTACACCACTCCAAGTGACTTCTTGCCTTTATCATTTCTCATCTCAACCCAAACTGCTTCTACATCCTGGTTTCCTGAACTTAGATCATCACTGTTTAATGTGCCAATACTATCATTAATTAACTGAACCACTGCTCCACCTTTTCCTAGCTTCCTTTCCTTCCTGAATCTCATGTACCCTTCAATATTCAGGTCCCAATCTATGTCATCCTGCAGTCGTGTCTCTGTAATGGCTATCAGATCGTACTTATTTATTTCTATTTGCGATATCAGTTTATCTGTTTTGTTTCAAATGCTACGTGCATTCAGATACAGAGCTTTTAGTTTTGTCTTTTTATTATTTTTGTAACCTCTGGCTTTGTCTGCTGATTTACTCTTAGATTTGTAATCACTGTCCCTTCCTGTCACGGTCTGTTTATCTTTACCTTTATTAATACCTTTCTCTCTTGTCTTGTCTCTACTCTTTGATTTACCATATCTTGCCAAATTTGATCCCTTGCCCCCACTACTTAATTTTAAACCCTCTCTACTTCCCTAGTTATGCAACTCGCTAGAACACCTGTCCCAGCATGGTTCAGGTGTTGACCTTCTCAACCGTACCTCAAGTCACAGACATTTAGCACAGATGTTGCCATGGATTGCCGTGGCATCGAGTAGCTCCCATATATTGCAGCTGTGACATGTCTCCTGTCCTGCCATCTTTATTGTATTAAGAAAAAAAGTCAATTTAATTAAATTAATTAATTTATAATTCCCCACCTTACTGAACTCCCTCACTTACCAAACTCCTTTCTTCACACTCTGTGCCCTCCAGCAGCACTCAATGCAGACAAGCAGCACTGAAAGTCTCCTGAATTTATACTCTCTGAAAACATTGCTGTGTCAGCTTTGCTGGAGCTCTGCTAGAACTCAGAAACCAGTTTAAGCTAGCTACTGTCTGAGAGTTGTATACCCCTGTTTAAAACTGCAAGAAACCTAACTTACCTCTTAACTTAAACAGTAATTTCAATTAATTGCTAAATGTAACCAAAACAAAAACTAGACTTGAGAGATTAACCCTTAAAGTTCACTCACTTACCAAACTCCCTTCTTCACACTCTGTGCCCTCCAGCAGCACTCAGTAACCGATTGCCTTCCTTCAGTCCAGTACACTTCAATACAAGTGTACACACCAAAACCAAATTCAGAACAAAGAGCAAATTTATCAAACCACTCAATTACATCTCTAACAGTTAACAATTGCCTTAATCATCCTTATGCAGATTCTTAATGCCTGTTTTGTGTGTTTGTTTTCTTATCTGGTGCTCCTACAAAGTGTTTCCCGGTTTGGGAGGTGAAAAGCTAGTGATTTACCATTGAACACATTTCAAATGGCTGTGTTGGGTGACCTTGAGTAACTCTGGGCCTAAAGGGCCTAGCTGTAGATTGCACCATTCTGATGTGTGCCAGGGAGTCTCCCAGCTTTCTGCTTGGCACTAACAAGGGCATTGGCAGAGTGGGTGAAAGGGGAGTGGACACATTCTCATTCTGAGAGAGGACAGTGACGCCAAATGGACATGCAGCCAATGAATAGCATTGGCTGTCCACCTGAGACATGATGATGAATATGCAGCACAAATATTATGTGCTGTCTGTGACAACAGTAACAGGTGCCGACTGTGCTCCTCCCTATGCGTGGTCATTTATGGCCACAAACAAATTTCTAGGCCCAAAAGAGGTGCCCTTTCTCTTCACTGATTTCGGTGTGTTATGATGCAAAGGCATTAGGTTATTAATATTTTTCATTGAATGCTTATCATGAAAGCGTCATGGCTTTGAAATCAGGGCACACCCCTCACATGATGGCTGATCAGGTCACTTCTTGTGTTGTGGCAGCCCTCGGGTAAGTGAGGATGGTTGGGCGATTGGCCAGAGAGGTTGAAGTGGGTGGGGGAAGGGGGGCATTGGTGGGGGAATGGCCCACGGTCTTTTAACAGGGATTGGGAAGAATCCTCCTTAAGAATCAGAATGGTTACCACATAGAAGGAGACCATTCAGCCCATCATGTCCGAGCCAGCCCTCTAAGAGCAATACAGCGAGACCCACTCTTTCACCATAACCCTACAATTCTTTTCTCTTTGGATGCTTATCCATTCTGTTTTGAAGGTCCTGATTGATTCTGCCTCTGTCACACTCTCAGGTAGTGCATTCCAGATCCTAACCACTCACAGCGTAAAAAAAGTTCTTCCTCATGTTGGTTCTTTAGCCAATCACCTTAAATCTATGTCCCCTGGTTCTTGACCCCTCCACCAAGGGGAACGGTTCCTCTCTGTCTAGACCCATCATGATTTTGAGTACCTCTTTCAAATCACCTTTTAACCTCTCTTCTCAAAGGATAACAACCCCCTGCTTCTCCAATCTATTTTTATAACTGAAGTCCCTCATCCCTGGAACCATTCTCAAAAATCTTTTTTGCTTGCCCCCTCTTGTTGCTTCACATCAAGTAAGTTTCTCTCTTTACTCTTTAGGATAGTCCAGAGGTAAGATCCACCAATGCTATAAACTTGACTGACAATTAGTCTTATTGACATTAAAACAGTTTTACATATGGCGATGCTTGCAACTTAGTCAAAATTCAGAATGGTTAGATTCTTCTGCTTTGAGACCATCCCTCTGGTTTGTCTTCTGGTTTGTAACTGATCCGCCTGAATGAACTTACTAAAATAACTGCTTTTACACCTTCTTGCTGATGCAAAAACAGTTTCCACTGTGCATGGCAGTTTTCCAGGGTCCAGGTAGCATTAACCTCGCCCCTTATCAATGCAAAAGTACATCATCTCAGCTAGCCTTCAACAAACTGAAGTCATACCTTTAGAACTTGATCAAGCTCCCTAGCATGCCTTCTAAATGGAAACAGCTCTGTGCGCTATTGTTTGTTGCTAATACTTTTAACCAGATAATGTTTTAACTCATCTGCTGTTTTCCCTTTAAAAGTTAAAACTCCATCCTGCTGATCATCTTCTTCTTCTTCTTTGGCCTCCTTATCTCGAGAGACAATGAGTAAGCGCCTGGAGGTGGTCAGTGGTGTGTGGAGCAGCACCTGGAGTGGCTATAAAGGCCAATTCTAGAGTAACAGACTCTTCCACAGGCATTGCAGATAAAATTGGTTGTCGGGGCTGTTACACGGTTGGTTCTCTCCTTGCACTTCTGTCTTTTTTCCTGCCAACTGCTAAGTCTCTTCGACTCGCCACACTTTAGCCCCGCCTTTATGACTGCCCGCCAGCTCTGGCGATCACTGGCAACTGACTCCCACGACTTGTGATCAATGTCACAGGACTTCATGTCGCGTTTGCAGACGTCTTTAAAGCGGAGCCATGGACGGCCGGTGGGTCTGGTACCAGTGACGAGCTCGCAGTACAATGTGTCCTTGGGGATCCTGCCATCTTTCATGCGGCTCACATGGCCAAGCCATCTGAGGTGCCGCTGGCTTAGTAGGGTGTATATGCTGGGGATGTTGGCCGCCTCGAGGACTTCTGTGTTGGTAGTATGGTCCTGCCACCTGATGCCAAGGATTCTCCGGAGGCAGCGAAGATGGAATGAATTGAGACGTCGCTCTTGGCTGACGTACGTTGTCCAGGCCTCGCTGCCGTAGAGCAAGGTACTGAGGACACAGGCTTGATACACTTGGACTTTCGTGTTTTGTGTCAGTGCGCCATTTTCCCATACTCTCTTGGCCAGTCTGGACATAGCAGAGGAAGCCTTTCCCATGCACTTGTTTAATTCTGCATAGAGAGACAGGTTACTGGTGATAGTTGAGCCTAGGTAGGTGAACTCTTGAACCACTTCGAGAGTGTGGGCACCGATATTGATAGATGGGGCATTTCTGACGTCCTGTCCCATGATGTTCGTTTTCTTGAGGCTGATGGTTAGGCCAAATTCATTGCAGGCAGCCGCAAACCTGTTGATGAGTCTCTGCAGACACTCTTCAGTGTGAGATGTTAATGCAGCATCGTCAGCAAAGAGGAGTTCCCTGATGAGGACTTTCCGTACATTGGTCTTTGCTTTTAGACGGGCAAGGTTGAACAACCTGTCACCTGATCTTGTGTGGAGGAAAATTCCTTCTTCTGAAGACTTGAACGCATGTGAGAGCAGCAGGGAGAAGAAAATCCCAAACAGTGTAGGGTACGAGAACACAGCCCTGTTTCACAACACTCAGGATAGGAAAGGGGTCTGATGAGGCGCCGCTATGCTGAATTGTGCCTTTCATATTGTCATGGAATGAGGTGATGATACTTAGTAGCTTTGGTGGGCATCCAATCTTTTCTAGTAGTCTGAAGAGACCACTTCTGCTGATGAGGTCAAAGGCTTTGGTAAGATCAATGAAAGCAACTTAGAGGGGCATCTGTTGTTCACGGCATTTCTCCTGTAGCTGGCGAAGGGAGAACAGCATGTCAATGGTGGATCTCTCTGCTCGAAAGCCACACTGTGCCTCAGGATAGACCCGCTTAGCCAGCTTCTGGAGCCTGTTTAAAGCGACACGAGCGAAGACTTTCCCCAGTGTCACCTTTTGCTGTGCAAGTACAGCAAGTGTTCAGTGAAGTGCTGGGGTGTTCAAAAATTGCAGGCAGGTCATGCAAGATGTGAAAACCCTCTGTTATCTATTGTAATACTTTCTTTTATTTCCAAAATATACTTTATTCATAGAAATCTGTAAAAAATACATTACCAAACAGTTTCAAACAGCACCAAGTCAAAAAATACAAACAGTGCAAGGGAGATCAGTTTCCTTCAATACAATCATGAGTTGCCTCACAACCCTTCCATTTCATTTGTCATGCCAGATACATTTTTACATTTTACAGCACACAAAATTTTCCCGATACAGTTCGAGGGGTTTCCCAGTTCGAGGGGGTTTGGCTTGGTGGGGGGGGACCTTACACTGTGGTCTTTCCCCATTGAGCCTTTGCTGCGGCTGCCTCAAGCTTTAGTGCGTCCCTCAGCACGTAGTCCTGGACCTTGGAATGAGCCAGTCTGCAACATTTGGTCGTGGACAACTCTTTGCGCTGGAAGACCAGCAAGTTTCGGGCAGACCAAAGGGCGTCTTTCACCGAATTGATAGTCCTCCAGCAGCAGTTGATGTTTGTCTCAGTGTGCGTCCTTGGGAACAGCCCGTAGAGCACAGACTCCATGTGTTACAGAGCTGCTTGGGATGAACCTCGACAAAAACCACTGCATCTCTTTCCACACCTGCTTTGCAAAGACACATTCCAGGAGGAGGTGGGCAACTGTCTCTTCCCCACCACAGCCACCACGGGGGCATTGTGCGGAGAGGGTGAGACTTCGGGCGTGCAGGAATGAGCTGATGGGGAGGGCTCTTCTCACCAGCCAAGCTACGTCTTGGTGCTTGTTTGAAAGTTCTGGTGATGAGGTATTCCACCAAATGACTTTGGCGGTCTGCTCGGGGAACCATCTGACAGGATCCACCATCTCCTTTGCCCGTAGGGCCTTGAGGACATTCCGTGCAGACCACTGCCTGATGGATCGGTGGTGAAAGGTGTTTTCCCGCATAAACTGCTCCACGAAGGATAGGTGGTACGGCACAGTCCAACTGGATGGAGCGTTCCGCAGCAATGTGACCAGGCCCATCCTTCGCAACACCGGGGACAGATAGAACCTCAGCACGTAGTGACACTTGGAGTTTGCGTACTGGAGGTCGACACACAGCCTAATGCAGCCACACACGAAGGTAGTCATCAGGATGAGGGCGACGTTGGGTACATTTTCCCGCCCTTATCCAGAGGTTTGAACATTGTTTCCCTCCGGACCCGGTCCATTTTGGATCCCCAGATGAAGCAGAAAATGGCTCAGGTGACTGCCACAGCTCAGGAGTGGGGTATGGGCCAGACCTGCGCCACGTACAGCAACAACGTGAGTGCCTCGCATCTGATGACCAGGTTCTTACCCACAATGGAGAGAGATCGCTGCCCCCACATGCTCAGCTTGTGTTGTACCTTGGTTACTCACTCCTCCCAGGTTTTGGTGCACGCCCCGGCCCTTCCGAACCATATCCCCAGCACCTTCAGGTAGTCTGACCTGACGGTGAAGGGGACAAAGGATCGGTCAGCCCAGTTCCCAAAGAACATGGCCTCAGTCTTGCTTTAGTTAACTTTGGCTCCCGAGGACAGTTCGAACTCGTCGCAGATGCTCATCAGTCTGCGCACAGACAGCGGATTCAAGCAGAAGACGGCGACGTCATCCATGTACAGGGAGGTTTTAACCTGAGTGCCTCCACTGCCTGGGATTGTCACCCCTCTTATGATCACTTCCTTCCTAATGGACTCAGCAAAGGGTTCAATACAGCAAACAAACAAGACAGGGGAGAGAGGACAGCCCTGTCTGACTCCAGATTGGATCGGGAAACTTTCCAATTCCCACCCATTGATTGAGACTGCGCTACTGATATTTGTGTAGGGCAGTTTGATCCAATTGCAGATTCCCTCCCCAAACCCTATTTTGGAAAGCACGTCCATCATGTCGGTGTGCGATATCCTGTCAAAAGCCTTCTCCTGGTCCAGGTTGATGAGGCAGGTGTCCACCCTCCTGTCCCGTACATAGGAGATCGTATCCCTGAGTAGCATGAGACTATCAGAGATCTTCCTGCCGGGTACAGTACAGGTCTGGTCAGGGTGAATCACCAACTGCAGAGCAGACTTGACTCGACTGGCTATGGACAGTATCTTGTAGTCAACATTAAGCAGTGAGATGGGCCGCCAATTTCTGATTTCTGCCCTCTCCCCCTTCCGCTTGTAGATGAGGTTGATGATGCCTTTCCTCATGGATTCTGACATGCTGCCGGCCAGGAGCATACTCTCGTATACTTCCAGCAGGTCCGGGCCAACCTAGTCCCACAGGGCCGAGTACAACTCAACCAGTAAGCTGTCGCTTCCGGGAGTTTTACTCGTCTCAAAGGACTCAACGGCCTTTGTCAGCTCATCCAGAGTTAGCGGCTTGTCCAGTCTTTCCCTCGTGCTGTCATCTAAGACCTCTGTGATAGATGAAAGGAAGGACTGGGAGGCTCCGCTGTCTGTGGGCTTCGCGTCATACAACCCAGCATAAAAGGATTTGCTGATCCTTAGTATGTCGGACTGCGAAGATGTCACCGAGCCATCGTCTTCCTTAAGGCTGCTGATCACAGAGCTCTCTCTGTGTACCTTTTGGAAGATATTGTATTGTAATACTATCTGTAAAGTACTAGGATCTAATTAGCTAGGAACTAATTGTTTATTAAGTAAGTGTTTGGGGGGCACATTCATGGCTGCACTGAAGAGTCATGTGACGTCTAACAGGACACCAGCCTGGGGCAGTCCTATATCAGAGAACATGGCAGCTGAATGGTTAAAACAAAGACTCCAGCCTTTCCAATTCTGAAGTGTGATTATTTCCAATATATGAGAACCAGAAAACAACCAGGAGACATGATACCCTCATTTGAATAAATTATTCTGACCATCAAATGTTCCTGATTTCTGTTCCTGCCAGCAGCACATCTACCTTTTGTAATATGGCTGGCGACACCCTGAAGTGTGTAAAACTAATTTTACATAAGGATCCTTATAGATAGAAGATACTTACCCTCTAAATCTCATCTTGTATTTTTTTGAAAGTATTCGTGCTCAGTAAGTCCTATTTTGCTCTTGCAGGAGTTAATGCACAGTATAATATGTCTGTGAAAGTTGATGGAGCCTATGAGGAGGAGCAGATCACCACTGTCAAACCTCTGTCAAATCCCGTGTGGAACGAAAAGTTTGTCTTCCACATAAACCAGAGTTTGAATCCAAAACTGAGTATTGACCTGATTCAGACCAGCACAGAACTGCAGGTGAGAAACCTCTCCATATACTGATCCCACTTATTTTAAACCGTCGTTTAGGCAAAGTTACAGTTGACTTTTCATGCACTACTAACAGTGAATTACCCAGTGAATAGGGAGACAGTTGAATATTGCTGTTGTGCTAATTTATGAAACAATTGTAGTTTTATAAAGAGGGAAAATATTGAGGGATACTGTAAGAAGGCAGGTAGGTGGAATTAATCTATAAAAACGGCACAACATCTTTAGCCTTATCTAATTTCTCTGCTTCCAAAAACTCTTAATGTTCCAAAATTATGGAAGTTATTGACTGACTCTTAAAAGCTAACCAATCAACTAATTGTTAAAACTTTATCAAAAGGGGGAAAAAACTGACTCACAATCACCAATAACTTGTATTGTTAATGGCTGCTGCCTCTTCTTGACCAGTTAGAACAGTTTTGAATGACTCCAGAAATGTGACTTTCCATCTCCTGCCACAATCTAAATGAAAATTTGTAAACTCATCTGACTATGCCCATATACCCATTTCACTTGCCCAAAATCTCCATTCAAAATGGCCAGCCCCTTGTCTGTTTTTAATTCATTCTCAGGGTACAGCATCTTAGAAGTTATTATCCATCCCTTGTCGTGACTGAGAAACTGCTGATGAGCCGCCTGTTTGAACCGCTGCAGTCCATGTGGTGAAAGCATTCTGATAGTGTTGTTAAGTACGGAGTTCCAGGATTTTGACCAAGCGAAGATGAAGGACTGGTGGTCTATGACTTGGATATGATGTTCCCATGCACCTCTTGCCCTGCCAGGTGCCTGAGATTGCGATTTTGGAAGGTGCTGTCGAAGATGTCTTGGCGAGTTGCTGTAGTGAATTCTGTAGATGGCTCCTGTTTCCTCAACCCTGTTAGCACTAAGTTGCGACCACCCAACTTCCCTTCCTGGCTCCGTTGTTAACTGTTATTGTTAATGGTTCTTTCTCCTCAGATATTGTATCCCTCTCCTTCAAATCACCTGTCATCCCCTCTCTCCTCAACAAAACAGTGCTTGACCCCTCTGTTCTTGCAAACTATCACCCCATCTCTAACCTCCCTTCCCTTTCCAAAGTGTTTGAACATATTATTGCCTTCCAAATCCATGCCCATCTTTCCCAGAATTCCACGTTTGAATCCCTGCAATCATTTTTCTGCCCCTGCGAAACCACTCATATCAAACTCACAAATGACATCCTGTGTGACTGTAACAAAAGTAAACTATCCCTCCTAGTCCTCCTTGACCTGCCTGCAGTATTTGACACTGTTGGCCACACCAGCCTCTTCCCAACGCCTCTCCACCTCGTCCAGCTGGGTGGACGATACTCACCTGATTCCATTCTTATCTATTGAATCATAGCCAGCCAATAGCCTGCAATGGCTTCTCTTCCCACCATCTCCCCCCGCCACTCCACTGTTCCCCAGGGATTTATTCTTGCCCTCCGCCCCATTTCTCATCTACATGCTGCCCTTGGTGACATCATCGAAAAACACAGCATAATTTTCCTCGTTGTTATGACCACGTGGTGTGATGTGGGCGGTTGCCACTCTTCAGCTCCCCACCTGCCCGCAGCAAGTGTATTTATATTAGAGTTTAGCCCCTTTCGTGTTTTATTTTTCAAATAAACAGACAGCAACAGGTTTTCTTTGTAGGTTTTATAACCAGAAAGTCAATTGTTTATTGATCAATATGCCTTATCCGAAATTGTCACAACTGCATCCACTAATGCTTTTAGTGGGATGAAAGGTGATGATGAACCTGTTGAATTCTCTTGGAAATCAAGTTCTAGATGGATGCAGGCCCGAGATGAGTGTAGATTTCTCCCTTGTTTGAAGGTTCTGTTGAAGACGGTGGGTTACTTCTAGCTGTCACTGCTGTATAAGGTAGATGTCGGATCTTTTCAGCAGGGCACGTGCTTCCTGGCTTGGCTAGAATGTAAGCTGTTCTGATGTTGCTTCTTGCTGCTGGGTGAGTGTCTCTCTCACTCACTCTCTCTCCCTCTCCCCCTCTCTCTCTCTCTCCCCCTCTCTGGCTTTTAAGGAAAGGCTGTTATCTCTCCCCTCCTGTTAGTAGACACTCTGGTCACTCTGGTTTCTTCCCCAGGGTGATCGTACAATGGCTCAGGATGTGGCTACTTCACATCTCCTTTCTTTCAGAAGAAGAGGTTCAATTCTGGAATGTTTTAGGATAGGTGTAAGATTGATTCCATTAACACCTTTTGGCTTTGAAGATTTGTCCTTTTTTGTCAGACAGTTTGAATACACAGTGGCGCAGTGGTTAGCACCGCAGCCTCACAGCTCCAGGGACCCGGGTTCAATTCTGGGTACTGCCTGTGTGGAGTTTGCAAGTTCTCCCTGTGTCTGCGTGGGTTTTCTCCGGGTGCTCCGGTTTCCTCCCACATGCCAAAGACTTGCAGGTTGATAGGTAAATTGGCCATTGTAAATTGCCCCTAGGATAGGTAGGTGGTAGGGGAATATAGGGTCAGGTGGGGATGTGGTAGGAATATGGGATTAGTGTAGGATTAGTATAAATGGGTGGTTGATGGTCGGCACAGGTGGGCCGAAGGGCCTGTTTCAGTGCTGTATCTCGAAACTAAACTAAAAGGCCAATCCACTTTTTCGTCAGTGGCCATTTTAGACTATTGTTCATGTTTTAAAATAAAGGCTTATTTTTTAAAGACAAAATCTGTTTTTTCATAACTGTTCAGAGTTAGTACATGATTGTTGTATCATCGCACTTCCAGGGTGTGTGACAATGTGTATGCTGACATTAGCCAGGTTTGTCTCAACACCACCTCTCTCAACCCCACCACTGTCTGTAAATTGTCAAACTGCTTCTCCGACATCCGTTACTGGATGAACGGAGAGTTTCTCCCAACTAAATATTGGGAAGATTGAAGCCACCACAATCTCCATTCCCTAGCCAGTGACTCTATCCCTCTCCCTGGAAACAGTCTAAGACTAAACCAGTCTGTTTTCCACCTTGGTGTCATATTTGACCCTGAGATGAGCTTCCAACCACAAAACCTTGCCATTACTAAATCCAACTACTTCCACCTCCGTTATACAAAAGCAAAATACCGCGGATGCTGGAAATCTGAAAGAAAACAGAAACTGCTGGAAACACTCAGCAGGTCCGACAGCATTTGTGGAGAGAGAAACAGAGTTAACGCTTCAGGTCGATGACCCCTCAGAGCCAATTTATCCTTCCTTCCCGAGATATGGTTCCCAGAACTGAACACTGGTCTAACTGGAGCTCTCTACAGCTGTAACACATGTCATACTAGGCCCCCACCTGCCAAGAATGAGGCACATCAATTTTGTCATGAATATTGATTTTTAACTGTTGTTGGAGTGAGGAAATGACTTGTTAAACAGATCAGCCGTGGCTGGAAAAAAAACATTTACATTCTAACAGACGTTGAAGGTGGGGGAGCTCACATTCCAGGTTGACTGCTAAGATGGCCGAATACACAAACAGACATGGTCAATCCAGCTATTCTCATGACTAACCTGCTGAGTAACCTGAGTTTCTTTGCATTTGTACAAACAGTTTGGGCAGAAACCAGAATGCTCCTGGACTGAGAAGATCTCTGCTGGCTGGCTTGCCACAGCCTCTCCTGTCTGCTCCTATCTCTTTCTCACAAGCATCTGAATCCGCTGAAAACACATGAACCCGAAAGAACAAAGAAAAGTACAGCACAGGCCCAGGCCATTCGGCCCTCCAAGCCTGCGCCGATCTTGATGCCTTCCTAAATTAAAACTTTCTGCACTTCTGGGGACCGTATCCCTCTATTCCCATCCTATTCATGTATTTGTCAAGATGCCTCTTAAATGTCACTATCGTACCTGCTTCCACCACCTCCCCCGGCAGCAAATTCCAGGCACTCACCACCCTCTGTGTAAAGAACTTGCCTCGCACATCCCCTCTAAACTTTGCCCCTCTCAGCTTAAACCTATGTCCCCTAGTAACTGATTCTTCCACCCTGGGAAAAAGCTTCTGACTATCCACTCTGTCCATGCCGCTTATAACTTTGTAAACCTCTATCATGTCGCCCTTCCACCTCCGTCGTTCCAGTGAAAACAATCCGAGTTTATACAACCTCTCCTCATAGCTAATGCCCTCCAGACCAGGCAACACCTGGTAAATTAAAAGCAAAATACTGCGGATGCTGGAAATCTGAAATAAAAACAAGAAATGCTGGAACCACTCAGCAGGTCTGGCAACATCTGTGGTTAACTCTGCTTCTCTTTCCACGGATGCTGCCAGATCTGCTGAGTGGTTCCAGCATTTCTTGTTTTTATTTAACATCCTGGTAAACCTCCTCTGTACCCTCTCCAAATCCTCCACGTCCTTCTGGTAGTGTGGCGACCAGAATTGCACGCAATATTCTAAGTGTGGCCTAACTAAAGTTCTGTACAGCTGCAGCATGACTTGCCAATTTTTATACTCTATGCCCCGACCGATGAAGGCAAGCATGCCGTATGCCTTCTTGACTACCTTATCCACCTGCGTTGCCATTTTCAGTGACCTGTGGACCTGTACGCCCAGATCTCTCTGCCTGTCAATACTCCTAAGGGTTCTGCCATTTACTGTATACGTCCCACCTGCATTATACCTTCCAAAATGCATTACCTCACATTTGGCCGGATTAAACTCCATCTGCCATTTCTCCGCCCAAGTCTCCAACCGATCTATATCCTGCTGTATCCTCTGACAATCCTCATCACTATCCGCAACACCACCAACCTTTGTGTCGTCCGCAAACTTACTAATCAGACCAGCTACATTTTCCTCCAAATCATTTATATACAATACAAACAGCAAAAGTCCCAGCACTGATTCCTGTGGAACACCACTAGTCACAGCCCTCCATTCAGAAAAACACCCTTCCACTGCTACCCTCTGTCTTATATGACCGAGCCAGTTCTATATCCATCTTGCCAGCTCACTTCTGATCCCGTGTGACTTCACCTTTTGTACCAGTCTGCCATGAGGGACCTTGTCAAAGGCAAGAGAGAAAAGTCTCCTCCAGCGAACAAGGTTCAAGAAGAATACTGGGCCTCAACAAAAAGCAAGATCTACCTATAATCAAGGACTCTACAGTGAGCTCGAAGACCCGTAACAAAAACACTTCAGATATTGCCTCAAACCTTTCCACTTTATTTCTTCTCTTTTCTGTCTCTATTTGCATGTATCGCTTATGCTTGCTAGCGTGGGCATGTCATGTAACCATAGGCGCAACTGAAATTAGATTTTAAGTTTAATAAATTTCAACTTTTCTTCTTTAAACCTAAGAAAGCCTGTTTGTGCTGGTTTCTTTGCCTTATAATTGGAAAGCGGTGAACAAGGATTCACCAAGGGGGAGCTAAAAACACGCTGTGTTTAAAATTAAACCCTGTTACATTATGACCAGATGAAGGCTGAGGGGGACCCCGGACACCTTTCTCACCTGGCCATAACAGAAATTTGGGTGCTACCGTCCTGAATTTTACCCACGGACATATGAGAGAAATTGGAAGTGGGAAGCCAAATTGTCCCCAGTCAAAAAAGAGCAAGATTTCAAAACCGGTTTTCTTGTGGTTTTGTGTGCTTGAATACTAACATGTCTGCATCTGAAGTTAGTAGCTCTCCAAGCCAGGATGAAGGAACTTGGGATAAGTTAAAAGCGCTGTCTATTGCAGAATTGAGGAAAGTGGCTGAGCAGTGTGGGATCACTGTATGTGGCAAGGCTAGGAAGTCTCAACTTCTAAGGCTAGTGGCCGACCATTTTTCCCTTGAATCTGAAGAAGTAGAAGCAGGGTTAGAAGCAGATTACAACAGGGTATTGTTAGCAAAGATACAACTGGAACAGAGGAAACTTGAATTTGAGGAAAGAGAGAGTGAGAAAGAGAGCCTTCCATAAGAAACGTGAAGAGAAAAAAAGAGAGAGAGAAAGACAGGAGAAGGAACGAGAGAGGGAGAGAGAAAGAATATTCCAGAAAGAATGCGAAGAGAGAGAGCTGAAGCAGCCTGAGCTAACTACCGGACGACAGAGTAACCCCAGTGAAAGCATGGCCAATATGGAGGAGCATAATTCAGGGCTGGGTACAAAATTGTTAAAACTAGCTCAACTAATTCCAAAATTCAATGAGGAAGATGTTTTTGGTGTTCTTTTAGAAACTGGCAAGGCAACTAAAATGGCTAGCTGAGACCTGGCCTCTTTTACTACAAAGCAAGCTAACTGGAGAAGCCCATGAGGTTTATTCCCTGTTGCCAGATGAGAGTTCATCAAATTATGAACTGACCAAAAATGCTATCCTCGAGGCATATGAATTAGTACCCGAAGCCTATTGGCAAAAGTTTAGAACCCTCAAAAAGCAAGCTAATCAAACTTATCTGGAGTTTGAAAGAAGTAAGCAGCTGGCTTTTTGCCAGTGGATGAGGGCTCTTAAAGTTCAGCTCAGCGATGAGAATCTCAGAGAAGTAATTCTGTTAGAAGAATTTAAACACTCTCTTCCACTCTCCATAAAGGCACATGTAGAGGTGCAGCAGGTCCAGAGTGCCCGGCAAGTGGCCACCTTGGCCGATGAATTTGCTTTAATTTATAAGTCGGTTTCCCGGGGAAAACCTTTCTTAATCACCCCACAAATCCGAAAAGGACAAAGGGTGGGAAAGGGTGATAGGAGCCCAAGCAGTCCTGGGAGAGAAAGACAAGCAGGAGACACAGGGGGCCCTCCTCGAGACACAGGAAGATGCGGTGAGCAGGAGTGAGACCCGGAGACCTGTGTGCTTCCATTGCAATAAGGAGGTCATCCAAAAGTTGACTAATGGAAACTAAAAGGCAAACCTGCAGGGTTAATCAGGGCACACCCACGCAGTGCAGAAGGGAACCTGATGGAAAGTACAGCAGCACAAGCTGTGGCTTTAACTGCGGTAAGAGTGAGACCCAGGAAGTCGTCTACTGCAAATGCAGGAAAATTTAATACGGTTCCTGAGGGTTAACAGGGTTTTGTGTCTGAAGGGAGAGTAACCCCATACCCCTCGAGTGGGGCAAGTAAGCCCATTGTAATTCTCAGGGACACAGGGGTCACGAGATCCCTTTTACTGGGAAAAGACCTGACCTTTCTCCCAGAGATTTCATGAACACCAGAATGGTGGTGAATGGTATTGGAGGGCAGTGTATTGCCTGTACCTGTACACCGGGTGCACCTGGAGTGCGACCTAGTTTCGGGACCGGTGATGGTAGGGATTGTCCCTAGTTTGCCTGTGGATGGGGTGACCTGCTCCTAGGTAATGATCTGGCGGGAGTGAAGGTGGTAGCCCGCCCGGTCGTGAAAGAAAGACCGCAGGAGGTCAGAGAGACAGAGCAGTGGCAGGAGACGGACCCCTGCAGTTTCCCTGAATGTGTAGTAGATCAGGCCATCATCAAACCAGCTCCCCCAGAGGAGACAATTGGCACTGCAGGCAGAAAACCAGGTCTGTCTGCCTGAGACTTTATTTGGAAAACTGAGACCCAGGGAATGAATTAAATGGATTTTCTCAAGCTGAGGCTCAGCGAGCCAACCCCGTATTGCGAGAGTTAGCACAGGCTGCCCAGTCTGAAAGTGAAGTAGAGGGAGTCCCTGATTGCTACTATTTAAAGAATGAGATACTGATGAGGAAATGGAGTTCTCTTCACAGAGCTGAGAGCAAGGAGTGGACAGTAGTTCACCAGTTAGTGGTGCTGCAGAAGTGCCGGAGAGAAATAGTAAGAAGAAGCCTGCATAAGACAGCAGTTTGACTGGCCAAACCTCCACAAAGATGTGGTGGAGTACTGCAGGAGTTGCCACATGTGCCAGGTTGAGGGGAAACCCCAACCTACAGTGAAACCTGCACCCCTAAGTCCCCAGCAGAGGGCTGGTGAATTGTAAGGGACCCCCGCCAAGAAAGGGGACAGGCAGGCACAAGACTGGCAAAAGTTTAGAAAAGGAAGGGGAAAAAGCGACCAAGAGGACAGGTTAAAGAAAGTCTGGGAGGAATCCTGGATGAAAACCGCTACCGTTAGATCAACCAACCCAAAACATTTGAAAAGGTAGACCCCCACATCCTCCTATGTAAATGCAGACACTAGAAGCACCCCACCAGAGTTGTTAACAGCATTTACAGGAACCTTCAGAGACAAAGAAAGGTCTCTAGCGGGCACAGAAACTGTGAGGGTGATGCCTTACCTAGTTGAGGTGCCACAGGGAAGTGCAGTAGAGTCTGCACAAATACCTGCAGACAGGAGTATCCCAGAGGACAAAGGAGAGATTAACAATGAAACCTCCCCCACAGTCAGAAAAAAGAAAACCACCTATCCCCCTAAAGTCATAAGTTTTTGGATTTGTGAATGAATGAGAGAAATGCGTGGGTTTTTTTCAGTATCTTATATTTTTTTCTCGACCCTTTTAATGAAATGTGCTTTTATCAAATCGCATTTCATTCCACTGGGGTGGTGGCGTCATGCTAGGCCCCCACTTGCCAAGAATGAGGCACATCAATTTTGTCATGAACATTGAATTTTAATTGTTGTTTGAGTGAGGAAATGACTTGTTAAATAGATCAGCCGTGACTGGAAAAAAACATTTACATTCTAAAGACATTGAAGGTGGGGGAAGCTCACATTCCAGGTTGACTGCTAAGATGGCCGAATACACAAACTGACATGGTCAAACCAGCTAGTCACATGACTAACCTGCTGGGCAATCTGAGTTTTTTTGAATTTGTACAAACAGTTTGGGCAGAAAGCAGAATGTTCCTGGACTGAGAAGATCTTTCCTGGCTGGCTCGCCACAGCCCTCCTGTCTGTCTGCTCCCATCTCTTTCTCACAAGCCTCTGAATCCACTGAAGACACATGAACCCTGAGAGAGAAACATCTCCTACAGCGAACAAGGTTGGAGAAGAAAACTGGGTGCCAACGAAAAGCAAGATCTACCGATAATCAAGAACTGTACAGTGAGCTCGAAGACCCGTAGCTAAAACTCTTCAGATATTGCCTCAAACTTTTCCACTTTATTTCTTCTCTTTTCTGTCTCTATTTTTTTTTTATTCGTTCATGGGATGTGGGCATCACTGGCTATGCCAGCATTTATTGCCCATCCCTGATTGCTCTTGAGAAGATGGTGGTGAGCTGCCTTCTTGAACCGCTGCAGTCCATGTGGGGTAGGTACACCCACAGTGCTGTTAGGAAGGGAGTTCCAGGAATTTGACCCAGCGACAGTGAAGGAACGGCGATATAGTTCCAAGTCCAGATGGTGAGTGCCTTGGAGGGGAATTTGCAGGTGGTGGTGTTCCCATGCATCTGCTGCTCTTGTCCTTCGAGGTGGTAGAGGTCGCGGGTTTGGAAGGTGCTGTCTAAGGAGCCTTGGTGCGTTGCTGCAGTGCATCTTGTAGATGGTACACACTGCTGCCACTGTGTGTCGGTGGTAAAGGGAGTGAATGTTTGTGCATGTTGTGTCAATCAAGCAGGCTGCTTTGTTCTGGATGGTGTTGAGCTTCTTGAGTGTTGTTGCAGCTGCACCCATCCAGGCAAGTGGAGAGTATTCCATCACACTCCTGACTTGTGCCTTGTAGATGGTGGACAGGCTTTGGGGAGTCAGGAGGTGAGTTACTCGCCGCAGGATTCCTAGCCTCTGACCTGCTCTTGTAGCCACGGTATTTATATGGCTACTCCAGTTCAGTTTCTGGTCAATGGTAACCCTAGGATGTTGATAGTGGGGGATTCAGCGATCGTAATGCCATTGAATGTCAAGGGGAGATGGTTAGATTCTCTCTTGTTGGAGATGGTCATTGCCTGGCACTTGTGTGGCACAAATGTTACTTGCCACTTATCAGCCCAAGCCTGGATATTGTACAGGTCTTGCTGCATTTCTGCACAGACTGCTTCAGTATTTGAGGAGTCACGAATGATGCTGAACATTGTGCAATCATCAGCGAACATCCCCACTTCTGACCTTATGATTGAAGGAAGGTCATTGATGAAGCAGCTGAAGATGGTTGGGCCTCGGACACAACCCTGAGGAACTCATTTGTATGTGTGTATCGCGTATGCATGGGCGCGTCATGTATCCGTAGGCATCAACCGGATTCGAGTTTAATTTTAATAAATAATTAGAAAGCGGTGAACAAGGATTCACCAAGGGGAGCTATAAACACAGTGTGTTTAAAATTAAACCCGTTACGCTAAGACCAGGTGAAGTCTGAGAGGGAGCCCTAGACACCTTTCTCACCTGGTCGTAACACATAACTTCTAATCCTTTGTATTCCAGTCCTCTTGTGATAAAGGTCAACATTCCATCAGCCCTTTTTTTATACTGGTCCATTAACTTTTACTGATTTCTGTGCATAGATCCCTAAATCTCTCTGCTGCTTCACTGTTCCCAGCTTCTGTCATTTAGAAATACTCTGATCTATCTTTCTTTGGTCTAAGGTCTGAGTGCCACGTAAGCTGTAGTCTGATCTCCTCCATCACCACTGCAGGCCAGCTGTCAGGAATACATAAGAGCAGTTAGGGTGACATCCCTTTCCTCTAACTCAACTTGCTGAGGTCAGTTACTGCGGAAATGAAGGATGTGAGTGTACCACACTGTGGCAACATAGAATCTTACAGCACAGAAGGATCTCACTCAGCACATCGTATCTGTGCCAGCTCTTTAAGGAGCTATCCAGTTAGTTCCATTCCTATGTACTTCCCACGTAGCCCTGAAATTTTCTTCCCTTCAAGTATTTATTCAATTCCCTTTACCAATTATGTATCCATTATAAAATATGACCACTGATTGCTACTTACTTTATTTTCAGTAGCAGCCTTTTCAGACTTTTGGAGTGACTGATCGGGGAACAGCTAAACAAGGCTCCCTAGATGACAAGAACAAAAGTATAACACAAGGGACCTGGGGGCATTGATGGACAAATCATTAAAAGTCACAGCTCAAGTTATCAAAGTCATAAAAAAATGCAAATAAAGCACCAGTGTTCATTTCTAGAGGAATAGAATTGAAAAGCAGAGAAGTATTGTTACATTTATATAGAGCCTTGGTTAGGCCATCACTTGGAGTACTGTGCACAGTTCTCATGTTCACATTACAAAAAGAATATGGAATCACTAGAGAAAATGCAGAACTAAGAGGGTACATCAGGAAAGACTGGACAGGCTTGTGGGTCTTTCCTTTAGAAAGGAGAAAAGTAGCAAAAGGGTGGTTTAATTAACAACCAAAATAGGAGATTTTGTGGAGGCAGAGGGCACGACAGCGGTACTAAATGAGCACTTTGCACCTGTCTTCACTAAAGGAGAGGATGCTGCCAAATTCACAGTAAAGGAGGAGATGGTAGAGAAATTGGATAGGATAAAAATAGATAGAGGAGGTACTTAAAAGGGTGACAGTCCTCAAAGCGGATGGTCTGGATGGGACTCAACCTAGGTTGCCAAGGGAAGCACGGGTAGAAATTGCAGAGACTCTGGTCACAATCTCCCAGTGCTCCTTTACTACATAGCTGAGTTTTGTGTCATCTGCAAACTTTGAAATTATGTCCTATTTCAAAGAGCCCGCAGAAACATGATGGGCCCAGTGGCCTCCTTTGCTGTATCATTCTATGATTCTTTAAGGGCTGAAGGCCTTATTGTCAGTTCCTGTTAACTATAAAAGGCACGGTATTGGAAAGCTGTTTTGTTTTGACAGTTTGCTTACCCAATGGAGGAAGATGAAAGAGAGCAGCCCTGATCACATAGCTGGTTGATGCAATGAATATTTGAACCATGCAGTGCAGGTTTAACCTTGCTTAATACTGAGTTAGCTGAGACAAGGGTGGAATGTTTCAATGACCTCAGCACCCAGGGGTTGGGGAGAGGAGCGCCACTCCTGATCACATCCTTGTGATGGAAAGGACACATTTATGAATGTCATCTGAGGACCAGATTAGTTGTCTTCTGTTATGTTGCTCCTTCCACTGGCTTCTCCCCCTCAGCCTGATGATCTTCACTGGGCTGACACATGAATGGTCACTTTGATGTGATACTGGACTACCTATCCATAGAAGACCATATCAGCAAACGGTCAATACCTTGAGCAAACTAGGGTGGGATTTTTTTTCAGACTGTAGTATACGATGGGGCTTAAAGTTTTCCATATAGCAGGAGTGAAGCAGATAAATAATGCACTTGTAGCTTCAGTGTGTGAGAACTCCTTTTAATAACACCTGTCCATTTGTCACAGGATGATATGTATGTTGAAATGACGAAGGAAACCTACGTAGTGGGATCTGGGTCCGAACCCCTGTATCAGCTTCCTATTGGAAAGAACGTGGATGTATCATTGCCTCTTGGCAAGGTGAGCAGTGTTTAAAGCCATTGGTAAGCTCCTGCTGTTGGGTTGGCTACCAGTAGGATGTTTCTAAACAGTTAATTTGAGTATCAGTGGGAAGTCTGTTCATAACTGATCGAGAGTACTAAGATCAAGAGTGTCTTTGCATCTGAGTAGAGTTCTTGCAATTCTTAGTAGCCCCACAATAGCTTGGCTACTGAAAATCTGTTATGAGCTGAATGCCACCATCTCGGTCTTGCCTGCTAACTTTCAGAAACTGTTGTAGTTCAGTTTACCTCGGGCTAAAATTAAGTTGGCCTCCTTCATTTAAAATAAACAGGTGAAGTTAGGATGCAGTGTTCCTCAGTGCAATTTCAACATCTCCCCATCTGTTCACTTTGATAGTGGTGGATGGCTAGTATCTGATTCAGCGGTGTTTGTTTTAATTTATTTTTAAATGCCAGAGCTGCTAATGTAAGTTGGATAACTCTTTCAAAGAGCTGTTAGAGGCATGACAGCCAAATAGCCCCCTCCTGTGCTGTAAGGTACAATGTTGTAGGAGACGGGATCTATTGCTGGTTGTTCAGGGTGGAGAATGTCTCTGAATGAGGAGAAGGGTGAATGTATGCTTTGACTCTCCGAGGCAAAGGAGTTATGAAGTCTATGTATTGGAAGACAAGTGGTTTGAAAGGCCATCTAATCTTTAGCACAATGGCCTTAACGTCACACTTCATAAAAAGCTGAATGCCAAGAGTTCTGAGTCAAAATAAACTAGACCACACTTCCCAAGTCTGTTTGTCCACTCTTGTGTGCAAGGATGAGTGAGCTAATTGAGCTTTTCTTGACTATTTGTTGACTGCAATTACAGTTTGCAATTGACCAGTTAAAATGAACATATCAGCAACAATCTCACAAATACAAGCCTGCAATGAGGCCTCTTCGTACACTGACAGTGCTACTCCAAACGGTCAGAGAAGAGCTTTCTCCTGATTTCCCAATACACAAGCTTCCAATTCTTTGTCCCTGAGAGAAATGGGGAGGAGAAACCAAACATCTCCCCAAAGGAAAGAAAGAGCAGAAAACTGGAATTAGCAGCCCCTCTTGGCCCCTACATGCCCCATTAGATGTGTGCCCAACATGTTGACTGGGGAATGGTATGTGGTGCAGGGAAGAAAAGAAATAAACTGTATCCCAACCACATTGGGAGAGGAAGGAAGAATAGTGTGATGCATGAAAAAGAAAGGAAGGCATTTTGGTTTAAGATTTAACAGACCACGAACAATCATGGCCCCTGTCTAAACATGCAAGAGAAACTTCTGCTGAAGTGCTGACAAAGGAAATCAAAAAAGCTGCAGGACATCTATCCATTCCATTATTTATCTCTGGCCACTTAATTTTTAGTGATAAAACCTCCCCCAACAGTGCCATGGGATATTTGATTTGTCAGTACTTACCCCTTTGTTCCTTCTTTCCAACCCTCGCCTTTTCACTGCTGGAAGTGGGGGAGGGATACTGAAAATACTTCTATTTAGAGTCATAGAGCGATACAGCACTGAAACAGGCCCTTCAGCTCACCGAGTCTTTGCTGACCAACAACCACCCATTTATACTAATCCTACGAGCAACTCCATAACATCATTAGCAGCATCCCCAACACCGAAGACCTATTCCTGCTGGGGGACTTTAATGCCAGGGTTGGGGCACACCATGACTCATGGCCCTCCTGCCTTGGGCGCTATGGCGTTGGAAGGATGAATGAGAATAGGCAGAGACTGCTTGAGTTGTGTACCTATCATAACCTCTGCATCACCAACTCGTTCTTTCACACTAAACCCTGTCACCAGGTTTCATGGAGGCACCCAAGATCACGTCGTTGGCACCAGCTAGACGTCATTGTCACAAGGCGAGCCGCCTTAAACAGTGTTCAAATCACACGCAGCTTCCACAGTGCGGACTGTGACACCGACCACTCCCTGGTGTGCAGCAAGGTTAGACTCAGACCAAAGAAGTTGCATCATTCCAAGCAGAAGGGCCACCCGCGCATCAACACTAGTAGAATTTCTCACCCACAGCTGTTACACAAGTTTCTAAATTCACTTGTAACAGCCCTTCAAAACACTCCCACAGGGGATGCTGAGACCAAGTGGGCCCACATCAGAGACGCCATCTGAGTCAGCTTTGACCACCTACGGCAAAAGTGCGAAGAGAAATGCAGACTGGTTTCAATCTCATAATGAAGAGCTGGAACCTGTCATAGCCGCTAAGCGCATTGCACTTGAACTACAAGAAAGCCCCCAGCGATTTAACATCCGCAGCACTTAAAGCAGCCAGAAGCACTGCACAAAGAACAGCCAGGCGCTGCGCAAACGACTACTGGCAACACCTATGCAGTCATATTCAGCTGGCCTCAGACACCGGAAACATCAGAGGAATGTATGATGGCATGAAGAGAGCTCTTGGGCCAACCATCAAGAAGATCGCCCCCCTCAAATCTAAATCAGGGGACATAATCACTGACCAACACAAACAAATGGACCGCTGGGTTGAGCACTACCTAGAACTGTACTCCAGGGAGAATGCTGTCACTGAGACTGCCCTCAATGCAGCCCAGCCTCTTCCAGTCATGGATGAGCTGGACATACAGCCAACAAAATCAGAACTCAATGATGCCATTGATTCTCTAGCCAGCGGAAAAGCCCCTGGGAAGGACAGCATTACCCCTGAAATAATCAAGAGTGCCAAGCCTGCTATACTCTCAGCACTACATGAACTGCTATGCCTGTGCTGGGACGAGGGAGCAGTACCCCAGGACATGCGCGATGCCAATATCATCACCCTCTATAAAAACAAAGGTGACCGCGGTGACTGCAACAACTACCGTGGAATCTCCCTGCTCAGCATAGTGGGGAAAGTCTTTGCTTGAGTCGCTCTGAACAGGCTCCAGAAGCTGGCTGAGCGCGTCTACCCTGAGGCACAGTGTGGCTTTCGTGCAGAGAGATCGACCGTTGACATGCTGTTCTCCCTTCGTCAGATACAGGAGAAATGCCGTGAGCAACAGATGCCCCTCTACATTGCTTTCATTGATCTCACCAAAGCCTTTGACCTCGTCAGCAGACGTGGTCTCTTCAGACTACTAGAAAAGATTGGATGCCCACCAAAGCTACTAAGTATCATCACCTCATTCCATGACAATATGAAAGGCACAATTCAACATGGTGGCTCCTCATCAGAGCCCTTTCCTATCCTGAGTGGCGTGAAACAGGGCTGTGTTCTCGCACCCACACTTTTTGGGATTTTCTTCTCACTGCTGCTTTCACATGCGTTCAAGTCCTCTGAAGAAGGAATTTTCTTCCACACAAGATCAGGGGGCAGGTTGTTCAACCTTGCCCGTCTAAGAGCGAAGTCCAAAGTACGGAAAGTCCTCATCAGGGAACTCCTCTTTGCTGACTATGCTGCTTTAACATCTCACACTGAAGAGTGCCTGCAGAGACTCATCGACAGGTTTGCGGCTGCCTGCAATGAATTTGGCCTAACCATCAGCCTCAAGAAAACAAACATCATGGGGCAGGATGTCAGAAATGCTCCATCCATCAATATTGGCGACCACGCTCTGGAAGTGGTTCAAGAGTTCACCTACCTAGGCTCAACTATCACCAGTAACCTGTCTCTCTCTGCAGAAATCAACAAGCGCATGGGAAAGGCTTCCACTGCTATGTCCAGACTGGCCAAGAGAGTGTGGGAAATTGGCGCACTGACACGGAACACAAAAGTCCGAGTGTATCAGGCCTGTGTCCTCAGTACCTTGTTCTATGGCAGCGAGGCCTGGACAACGTATGTCAGCCAAGAGCGACGTCTCAATTCATTCCATCTTCGCTGCCTCCGGAGAATACTTGGCATCAGGTGGCAGGACCGTATCTCCAACACAGAAGTCCTCGAGGCGGCCAACATCCCCAGCTTATACACACTACTGAGTCAGTGGCGCTTGAGATGGCTTGGCCATGTGAGCCGCATGGAAGATGGCAGGATCCCCAAAGACACATTGTACAGCGAGCTCGCCACTGGTATCAGACCCACCGGCCGTCCATGTCTTCGCTTTAAAGACGTCTGCAAACGCGACATGAAATCCTGTGACATTGATCACAAGTCGTGGGAGTCAGTTGCCAGCGTTCGCCAGAGCTGGCGGGCAGCCATAAAGACGGGGCTAAAATGTGGCGAGTCGAAGAGACTTAGTAGTTGGCAGGAAAATAGACAGAGGCGCAAGGGGAGAGCCAACTGTGCAACAGCCCCGACAAACAAATTTCTCTGCAGCACCTGTGGAAGAGCCTGTCACTCTAGAATTGGCCTTTATAGCCACTCCAGGCGCTGCTTCACAAACCACTGACCACCTCCAGGCGCGTATCCATTGTCTCTCGAGATAAGGAGGCCCAAAGAAAGAACATTTAATCCCATATTGCCTACCAGATTCCCTCAATTCTGCTACCACCTACCTACACTAGGGGCAATTTTACAATGGCCAATTTACCTATCAACCTGCAAGTCTTTGGCTGTGGGTGGAAACCCACACGGTCACAGGGAGAACTTGCAAGCTCCACACAAGCAGTACCCAGAACCAAACCCGGGTCTCTGGAGCTGTGTGGCTGCGGTGCTAACCACTGCACCACTGTGCTGCCACTGTTTGGGCAGTAATCACTGAGAAGAGACCAGGCCAGTTATGGAAGCTTGCATTGCTTAGCCACACATAACACCTTCCTGGGGCATGGCTGAGTAACAGCTGCAAGAGTGCTTATTAACCTCAGTTTTAAATAGTCATCTCACATAGACTTGATTGAAAAGAAAACTAAAGGAGAAAGAACTCACAGATCCATCACCGATTTAGTGTGACGAGGGACAGAAAGAGAGGAGAAAATGAGGATACGTAAGAAAATGGGGGGAATATACTCATGCCATTTGATTATCTGCCACAGCCTCTTTGCCATTCTTTTAAATAGCACAAAGTAACTTTGGCTCCTCATACTTACTCTCTTAGGAACAGAGTGTTGACCTGAGGCTGAAGGCTCAGAAATGGTGAGTTCATTTTGATTTTTCTCTCATTTATGTTCTCTAAACCTTATGTACAACTTTTGAATTCTGCTCTCATTCCTGGGGGGGCCATTCCCTCACACTCCTGTACAGGCTACTAGAAGAAGATGTTACCTGATGGGTGAATGCTGTCTTTGCCTCCAAGGGCTGATTTGAACTTTAGCCAGTGGCAGAAAATGGGTGGTAGTGGATTTACTGCCCTCCATTGGAGATCCACCCATTGTCCTCCACCACTGTTAAGTTACAATCAGCTCTCTAGCCTCCACCCCCTCTCTCACCATTGCAACTTTTCCCATTTGCTCTGAAGTTTGCTTCCTTATGCCTGTAAGCTCTCCATACTGCTTGCTCACCTTCCTCCTTGTATGTTTCCTATATTAAAATAAAGACTCATCACACTGATTCTTACTCTAGCTCATTCTTTCCCAGGTCCTCCAAACTGTTGAACTACTTATCTCCTTCAGTCCCTCCTTTCTTCAACGATCTGTAGGCTTTCAAAACCCAAGCTTGGAATTGCCTAATCAGTATTCCTTCTTGTTCTGATCAGCTTTCATTCTCTTTTCAAGCTTGATGATCTGTGTGCCCCAGCCAGTCGCCTGGATTCCTTAATGATTTAAAATAAAACTGGAGAAAATATAAAATAAATAAGTTCCCCCTCATGCCCCGCCCCCTCCCCCCATGCCTTTTGCTTAAAGTCATATGCCAGTGATTTACCAGGTTACACACAGACCACATGGTCCCACATGTACTGATCTCAGCCAGTTGGAGGGCTCAAGGGCTCAGTATATGCCAAAACTTCTGGCTCACCTGAAGAATAGCCATTTGTGGCTCTCAGCCCCAGAATAAGTCTAGAGAGAAGAGGACAAAATTAGAACAAATGAAATAAAAAGGTAAATTTCCACAGCTTTTTCATTGTTGCAGTCAGTACGTTGCTGTGTAGTGGTGGGGGGGGGGGGGTGGTTTCTGTGTGTTATACTGAAGACTCCCCTCAAGCCCAACAGTGCTTCGCTTCCCTGTAGAATTCACATAGGGCTGTTAACAGGGGATCTGGTACAAACATCAGAAAGAAGGGAAGGGAGTGGTTGGATTGAGCTACACTGCACCACAGACTGAAGGAACGTGGTTTCTTATCAATCAATCTTCCCTGGCATATTTCACGCTGTGGGGGTTAATCAAGCAAAGACTAGGTTCTTGGGAAGAGTGGGAATCAAGGCGAGGGGCACCAGTGGGTTGCTGTCGTGTACCCAATGACAGTAAGGTTCAGTTTGTTGGCAATTTTCTACCCCCGTGAGGACTGTTGCTGAAGTTACTGTTCCTCAGATAGTGGTCCTCCAGTTACACATTCTTTGCGTTAGCATTGATGGTAGATGGCAGCAGATTGTTTGACCTGAGGCCATCACAGCTGAGTCTACTTATCCTGCAGGAGTCACTGAGAGATCAGAAGTAGGAACCTCAGCTAATTTTTCCTTCCCTAAGGAAGGGTGCCAAGAGGAGATCAGCACAAACTAGAAAATGCTGGAAATGCACAGCATTGCTATTGCATATAAATTGTAATAATTATATTATCATAAATTACCATCATATAATACCTCTGTGAAGGGAAGAAAAGTATTGTTTGCAACTCATCTGCTGTTGGAGCTGAGAAATTTTCACTAGTTTGATTCAGCTCCTCGTTGGCTTTACCAATGTTCTCTCTGATTTCCCTTCATTGCGCATAGCCTGTTTGTTTCACTGCATGGGCCCTATAGGATTGTCACACACACGTGCATCTTAACAGAACAGTTGCTTGTGTGCAGCCTGTTTGTTCCCTCCGCGGCACATTCCCAATTGCTGTCAGTGTGCGCCCACACAGCTTGGCAGAAACTTTGGTAATTATGGCTGGGGGAGCAAGTATGTAGATCTTTCTCACTTGTTTGATCTTCTAACATTGAGTTAAAACCCTATCAAATCCACGATTGACCGTTCCATTTAAAATAAAAATCTGAACCAGTTGGAGGTTAAATTGAATAGTGTGGGGTCTGCAATTTAGCCATGCCCGTTGATTGCAATGGAGGAAGCAGAAGGTGGCAGAGAGCTTGCATCAGAATTCTCCAATGCTGCATTTGGTGCAGGAGGGACATTTTGTACCCCTGAAGAGAG
Source organism: Heterodontus francisci (assembly GCF_036365525.1). NCBI lineage: Eukaryota > Metazoa > Chordata > Chondrichthyes > Heterodontiformes > Heterodontidae > Heterodontus > Heterodontus francisci. The sequence continues at coordinate 111,944,678 of NC_090379.1, forward strand.
GAGGTCTTCTGGGATGAAGAGGCAGTGGGAGGGGTAACCAACAAGGTGAATGCGAGGAGCGTGGCTCCTCATACCTGGATGCAGTGCAGGAAGAAATTGAGTGATGTGATAAGAGTTTCAAGGTAAGATCAGCCTTCCAATGGCTTCTCATAGCAACGGCACCGCGACTAGGCCTGTTAACCGGTGAATTCACAGCAATCCCATCGCCTATCTACCTGAATCTGTAACAATCAGTAAAACAGTTAATTTATAACCTTAACCTCACTCTAACACACTCAGCAATGTAGCAAACTGCACTGTCACAGCTCGCAACTCATACACATGAACGACTATTCAACCATGACAGCCACATCACCCAGACATATGACAAGACTCACTAAGACACTTTTTTTTCTTGCTGGAGAAGGTGGCACAAGACAGAGGCAGCAGATTGCCCCCAGTGGAGGAGTGACGCAACTGCATCTCAGTTTCCTATTGAGGAGACAGTGCTGACCATAATGGGAAGGAGCAGAGCGAAGACCATGGCTAGTGGTAATGCTGAAGGGAATCACTGAGCAAGGTTTCTTCAGACCTAATCCTCTTCTCCTGTATAAAGAACTGCAGATGCTGCCAATACACAATTCTTCCTCTCTGCTCTCCCCATGCCACACCTAAGCCTTTTCAGTTCAGCCAAATGTTGAAGGTCCACAGTCAATCATAGAAATTTACAACACGAAAGGAGGCCATTTGGCCCATCGTGTCCACGCTGGCCGACAAGTAGCCATCCAACCTAATCCCACTTTCCAGTTCTTGTTCCATAGCCTTGTAGATTACGGCATTTGAAGTGCAATTGCAAGTACCTTTTAAATGTTATGAGGGTTTCTGTCTCTACCACCCTTACAGGCAGTGAGTTCCAAATCCCACCACCCTCTGGATGAAAAAATTTTCCTTTGAAATCTGCTACCTCTTACCCTAAATCTATGCTCCCTGGTTATGGACCCCTCAACCAAAGGGAATAGGGCTTTCCTATTCACTCTATTTAAATCCCTCATAATTTTATACACTTCAATTACGTCTCCCCTCAGCCTCCTCTGTTCCAAAGCAAACAATCCTAGCCCATCCAATCTTTCCTCAAAATTAAAATTTTCCAGTCTAGGCAATATCCTTGTAAATCTCCTCTGTACCCTCCATAGTGCAGTCACATCTTTCCTGTAGTACTGTGAGCAGAACTGCACGCAGTACTCCAGTTGTGGCCTAACTAGTGTTTTATACAGTTCCAGCATAACCTCCCAGCTCTTATCATCTGTGCCTCAGCTTCCTGCCTGTGAATCAGTTTTGGATCCAACTTGCCACTTTGCCTTGAATCCCATGGGCTTTTACTTTTGGGACCAGTCTGTCATGTGGACCCCTATCAAAAGCCTTGTTAAAAGCCACTGGAGGAAGATGAAGTGAGCAATGATGAAGATGCGCAGTTTTTCAATCTTATCCCACAGGCATCAGTTCAGAGACTGACACTGCATGGACTTGAGAGCCTAGGTTGGAGGAGGAATCTGCATGTGGTGTGTTGACGGGCATAAATGCACAAGAGCCAGGGCAAGTGGCAGGAGGGAGAGATTGCACACTAGGGGCTGGATTTAGTTATGCCCACAGGGCTCCTGGCGCCAAGTCATAAAGGTGGTGGGAATCTCACCTGAGCCATTCGGAGCTACCACCCCAGCACAATTCAACGACACTCGGGCAATGAAGTGCCCAGCTTTGGATTGTCTGTCCTTTTAAAGATGCCTCCAAGAGCTGCTAGTCAATCAGAGGGCCAGCAGCTCAGTAATATCGACGGTGCCACTGGGAGCAGTGGCAACTACTGGTACAAGAGGAGGCCTTGGAACCAGGTGCACCGTTGGAGACCCAGCCTCAGGTAAGTGAGGTGGGGTCATCGGGGCCAGTCCAGCAGGCCCCAGCGATGCGGGGTGGATGATGAGTGCAGAGTGGGTGGTGTTAAGGTGCAGTTTTCTGCTGGCGGGGGCCCTCCATGGGCCACAGATTGCTCACAGAGGAGCACCGCCCCCCCCCCCCCACCCTCCCCAAAGTCTGCAGGGTGGTCAGCTCGTTTCTCAGGGTGACCTCCCACATAGAGGGAGGCTTCACCCGGCCATTGGCTTAATTCCAGTGGCAGCAGGTAGAAGCCCTTAAGTGACTGATAATAGGCCGTTTAAGGGCCTCAACTGGCCTTCGGGCGGGAAGGCCGTCTTTGGCCTGTATGGTCCCCAATTTAATCACGTTGTGACAGACTGTTGCCCCCCCCCCCCCCCCACCAAAGAATAGGTGCTATATGGCTAAATTTAATTCCAAGTATTATTTAATCATTACTTCTTATACCTGCTGTCTCAGCATAATTAAGTATATGATCTGGCAACGCAAGGGAAGACTTGACAACTGCTCATTCAGATCTACTGACACTGCCCAGGAACTTTTAACTTCCTTGTCATATGTACCACGAGTTCCAAGGTTTGATCTCTGGTCTGTGTTGAGTTGGCTGATTTCAACCGACAAGGGCCAACCCTCCTGCTTTGGCTGGGAGCCTGCTGGAATGGGCAGTTGGTTCCCCCAGGCAATTCTGCTCCAAGGAGAATAATCGCAGCTTCTCTAGCCTCTTCATATAACTGAAGTCCCTCGTCCTTGGTACCATTCTAGTAAATTTCCTCTCCAAGACCGCAAAATCCTTCCTAAAGTGTGGTGCCTAGAGTTGGACACAGTATACCACCTGAGGCCTAACTAGTGATTTATAAATGTCTGGCATAATTTCCTTGGTTTTGTGCTCTATATCTCTATAAAACTGAGTATTATGTATGTTTTTTTTTAAACAACCTGATCTACTTTTCCTGCCACCTTCAAAGATTTGTGTACATTTCCTTTTATTCATTCATGGGCATCACTAGCAAGGTCAGCATTTATTGTCCATCCCGAATTGCCCTTGCTTAACAAGCTGCCCTTGTCCTTCTAAGTGGTAGAGGTCACAGGTTTGTGAAGTTCTGTCAAAGAAGCCTTGCTATGTTGCTGCTGTGCGTCTTGTAGAGAATACACTGGTGGTGGAGGAATAAACATTTAAGGTGGTGGAAGGGTGGCAATCAAGAAAGCTGTTTTGTGCTGGATGTTGTTGGAGCTGCATTCATCCAGGGAAGTGGAGAATACTCCATCACGCTCTTGGCTTGTGCCTTGTAGCTGGTTGAACGGATTTGGGGAGTCAGGAGGTGCGTTACACACCACAAAACTCCCAGTCTTTGACCTGCTGCTGTAGCCGTGGATGGTCCAGTTAGTTTTCTGGTCAGGGGTGATGCCAAGGATGTTGATGATGGGGCTTTCATAGAAACATAGAAAATTTATAGCACAGAAGGTGGCCAATCATCCCATCATGTTCATGCTGGCTGAGAAAGACCTTCCAGTTTAATTCGACATTCCAGTTTTTGGTCTGTAGCCCTGTAGCTTATAGCACCTCAAATGCATATCCAAGTGTTTTTTTTTTAATCCAATGAGGGTTTCTGCCTCTACCACCCTTTCAGGGAGTGGGTTCCAGTCCCCCATCACCCTCTGTCTGAAAATATTACTCCTCAACTCCCCTCTAATCCTTTCACTAATTACTTTAAATCTATGCCCCCTGGTTATTGACCTCTCTGCTAATGGAAATGGGTCCTTCCTATCCACTCTAACTAGGCCCTTCATAATTTTATACATCTTAATTAAATCTCCCTTCAGCCTCCTCTGTAAATCTCTTCTGTAGCCTCTCTAGTGCAATCACATCCTTCCTGTAGTGTGATGACCAGAACTGTATGTTGTGCTCTAGCTGCAAATCCACCGAGTGTTTTACACATTACTGGCATCACCTCCCTTCTCTTATACTCTAGGCCTTGGCCAATAATGGAACGTATTCTGTATGCCTTTGTAGCTACCTTAACCACCTGTTCTGCTACCTTCAGGGATCTGAAGACATAGACCTTTTAAACAACAGTACTATGCCAACAGTTCTCCAGTCCTCTGGCACCATGCCTGTAGCCAGAGAGGATCGGAAAATGATGGTCAGAGCCTCTGCTATTTCTTAAATAAGCAAAATACTGCAGATGCTGGAAATCTGAAATAAAAATAAGAAGTGCTGGAAATGCTCAGCAAGTCTGGCAGCATCTGTGGAGAGAGAAACAGAGTTAATGTTTCAGGTCAGTTCTGATGAAAGGCCAGTTTCAAGGATATTAAGCTACATTTATCCCATCTAATATTTCACACTCCTGCTTAATTACAATGTCTGCTGTATCGCTCTCTTTTGTGAAAACAGATGCAAAGTATTCATTTCGAACCATGCCCACATCTTGTGCCTCCACAAGTTACCTTTCTGGTCTCTAATCGACCCTACCGTTTCCTTAGTTAACCTCTTGCACTTTATGTATTTATCAAACATCTTTGGATTTTACTCACCAATATGTTTTCATGCCCTCTCTTTGCTTTCCTAATTTCCTTTTTCATTTCACCCCTGCACTTCCGACTAGGCTTTTTTCCTTCAAGTTGTTGTTTCCAGTTCACTTTTACCAAATTGCATCTTAGCTAGGTCAACTTGGCCTTTCTTCAATTTAACACTTTTACTCCTAGTCTATCTTTATCCTGTTCCACAACTACTCTGAATCTAACTGAATTATGATTGCTACCACTAAAATGCTTTTCCTTTGATACCCCTTCCACCTGCCCAGATTCATTCCCTTAAACTAAGTCCAGAATTGCCCCATCTCTTGATGGACTTACTACATACTGGCTAAAAAGGTTCTCCGAAATATGTTTTAAGAATTCAGCACCCTCTATACCTTTTACACTAAATTTATCCCAGTTAATATTAGGGTAATTGAAATTAACTTACTAATACTGCCCTTTTGTTTCTGCACATTTCAGCAATTTGCCTACATATTTGCTCTGCTCTCTCCCTCTGTTTGGGGGTCAATAGTATACTCCCAGCAGTGTGAATGCCCATTTTTTGTTCCTCATTTCAACCCATATGGCCTCATTTAATGCTCCTTCTAGAAGATCATCCCTCCTCACAGCTGTGATTGTTTCTTTAATCAATAACTGGACTCCCCCTCCTTTTTTATCCCCCCTTATCCTGTTTGAAAGCCATGTTTCAGGAATACCTACAATGTATTTCCAAGTGTCTATCTGTGCCGTCAGCTCATCTGCCTTATTCACCAGACTCCTTGCATCGAAGTATTTACCACTAATCACTGAACAACTAATTGGTTGTCTATTTTCTAGCCTTTGTTTCCTCGACCTTCCAGGCTCATTTACTAATTTTCTGCCTTCTATTTCCAGTTTTGCTTCTCTCCTTCTGATTCAATCCTCAGTTTCCCATCCCCCTGCCAAACTAGTTTAACCCTCCCCAACAGCACTAGCAAACCTTCCTGACAAGATATTGGTCCTGGCCCCATTTAGGTACAACCTGTCTGGCTAGTACAGGTCCCATCTCTCCCAAAAGAGTCCCACTGCCCCAGGATTGTTAAGCCCTCCCTCCTGCACCATCTCTCCAGCCAAGCATTCAACTGCCCTATCGTCCTCCTGTCCACACTAGTGCATGACACTAGGAGTAATCCAGAGATTACTACTTTGGGAGTTTGACTTTTTAATTCCTTTCCAAGCTCCCTGAAATCTTCCTGAAGGACCTTATCCCTCTTTCTACCTTTGTCGTTGGTACCAATATGGACTGTTCACCCTCCCCCCTCAATGATTAGTGATGTCCTTCACCCTGGCACCAGGGAGACGACATAACATCCTGGAGTCACATCTGTGGCTCCAGAAACACCTGTCTGCTCCACTAACTATTGGATCCCCTACTGCTAATGGTTTCCTGATAGTCTTCCTCTTCCTGCATTGTACAGCTAAGCCATCCATGGTAACAAGGGGAGGCGGTGGCATAGTGGTAATGTTACTTGACTAGTAACCCAGAGCCCAGGCTTATGCTCTGGGGACATGGGTTCAAATCCCACCACGGCAGATGGTGGAATTTGAATTCAATTCATAAATCTGGAATTAAGAAGCTAGTCTAGTGGTGAACATGAAACCATTCTCGATTGTTGTAAAAACCCATTTGGTTCACTGATGTCCTTGAGGGAAGCAAATCTGGCATCCTTACCTGGTCTGGCCTACATGTGACCCCAGACCCACAGCAATGTGGTTGACTCTTAACTGCCCTCTGAAATGGCCTATCAAGCCACTCAGTTCAAGGGCAGTTAGGGATGGGCAATAAATGCTGGCCTAGCCAGTGACGCCACATCCCATGAATGAATAATTTTTTAAAAACATGGACTTGGCTCTGGCTGTATTCCACAAAGGAACCATTCGATGATGGTAATGCTATTGAATGTCAAGGGTGATGGTTAAACTCTCTAGGTGGGGGTAGTCACTGTCTGGCACTTGTGTGGTATGAATGTTGCTTAACACTTCTCAGCCCAATCCTGAATGTAGTCCAGATCTTGCTGCATATGCACATGGACTGCTTTATTACCTGAAGAATTGTGAATGGGACACCGGTGAGCCTCTCCACTTATAATGGAGGGAAGGTCATTAATGAAGCAGCTGAAGATAGTTGGGCTTAGGACACTACACTGGGAAACTCTTGCTGTGATATTATGAGTGTCTCTCTGTTCCTGCACTGCCATTAAAATTGTATTAATTAGTTTACATTGCATCTCCTCATTCTTCCTTCTAAAATGCATCACCTGACACTTTTCTGCATTAGATTTCATCTGCCATGTGTCTGTGTTACGACCAGGTGCAAAAGATGTCTTGGGGTCTGTTACTGTCTTCACCTGGTCTTATTGTAACAGGTTTCATTTTAAACACACTGTATTTTGAGCTCCCCTTTTTGTGAATCCTTGTTCACAGTTTTCCAATTATAAAACAAAGAAATCGAATTCACACAGGCTTTCCAAGGTTTAAACAAAGATGAAATTTTATTAAAACTTAAAACCTAATACAGTTCACGCCTACAGATTTACAACGTACCCACGCTAGCATGCATACGTGATATACACATGCAGATAGGAACAGAAAAGAAAAGAGTTCATGTGATGAGCTCTTTATTTGGGAGTCTCTCCTGCAAGGTTTGTGGATTGTACCTTAGCAGTCTCTGGAATGCTAGCTCCCTCCACCTTCAATGTCTGGTAATCAAAAGTCCATTGTTGGTTGAATGAGTCAGGGCATAGCCCTTTGTCCCTTGTTCCAACACTGTTGGTTACCATGCGAATGTCTTCCGGTCAGGGACTTGCAATTTTAAGTTTTAATGTTCATGTGTCGAAATCATGTGTGCCTCACTCTTGGCAGGTGGGGGGTTTGCCTTACACCTCCACGCCCAGGTGAATGAATTGTGATTTGAAGAAAACGGCGCATTTCATTACAGAGTTTGAGAGAAATATAAGATACAGAAAGAAAACCCATGCATTTCTCTCATTCATTTCCATTCATTCACCAATCTTAAAGCTCATTAAAAATGGTCTGTTCTGCGTGCCAGGGCTACTTTGATTTTCGCTTTTTTTCCCCCCTGGGGAGTTAGTAGGGGGCAGGTCTATCCTGAACTCCCTGATTCATGCAAAGACTTTTGGCTTCAGGGGATGGGTGGTTCTTTTTCCCTCTGACTGTAGGGGAGGAGTCTCTGTGACTCTCCCCTTTGTTCTCTGGGACATCCCTACCTGCAGGTATTTGTGCAGACTTAACTGCATTCTCCTGTGACACTTCGACTAGGTGAGGCATCACCCTCGTGGTTTCTCTGCTCCCTAGAGGTCTCTCTTTGTCTCTGCAGGTTCCTGTAAATGCTGTTAGCAGCTCTGGTGGGGTGCATCCAGAGGATGAGGGGATTTACCTTTTCATATTTTTCGGGGTTGGTTGACCAGACAGTATGGGTTTTCATCTGGGATTCTTCCCGGACTTCCTTTAACCTGCCCTCTTGGTCACTTTTTCCCTTTCCCTTTCTAAACTTTTGCCAGCCCTGTGCTTGCCTGTCCCCTTTTGTTCTCGGCAGGGTCTCTTACAGTTCACCGGCCCTCTGCTGGAGGGTCCTCCTAACACCGGTACAGGACTTAGGGGTGCAGATTTCACTGTAGGTTGGGGTTTCCCCTCAACCTGGCACATGTGGCAACTCCTGCAGTACTCCACCACATTTTTGTGGAGTTTTGGCCAGTCAAACTGCTGTCTTATGCGGGCTTTGGTCTTTCGTATACCGGCATTTACAGTTACTGTAATTGCGTGGGCCCTTCTTAATATTTCTCCGCAGTACCTCTGTGGTACCACTAACTGGTGAACCACTGTCTACTCCTTGCCCTCAGGTCTGTGAGGAGAACTCCATTTCCTCATCAGTACCTCATTCTTTAAAAAATAGCAGTCAGGGACTCCCTCTGCTTCACTTTCAGATTGGGCAGCCTGTGCGAACTTTCGAAATATTGTGTCAGCTCACTGAGCTTCACCTAGGGAAAATCTGTTTAATTCATTCCCTGGGTCTCCTAACTTTCAAAGAAAGACTCGGACAGGCAGACTTTATGGTTTGCCTACAGTGCCAATGCACTCCCCTGTGGGGGAGCTGGTTTGATCATGGCCTGACCCACTACACATCCAGGGACTCTGCAGGGGACTGTCTCCTGCCACTGCCCTGTCTCTCTGACCTCCTGCGGCCTTTCTTTCACAACTGGGGACCACCTTCAGCTCTGCCAGATCTTTACCCAGGAGCAGGTCAACCCCGTCCACAGGCAAACTCGGGACAATCCCTACAGGTCGCCGGTCCTGAAACTAGGTCGCACTCCAGGTGCACCCGGTGTACAGGTACAGGCATACACTGCCCTCCAATACCATTCACCACCATTCTGGTATTTACTGCACTCTCTGGGGGAAAGGTCAGGCCTTTTCACAGTAAAAAGGATCTGGTGGCCCCTGTGTCTGTGAGAATCACTATGTGCTTGCTTGCCCCACTCGAGGGATATGGGGTTACTTTCCCTTCAAATACAAAACCCTGATAACCTTCAGGAATCCTATTAACCTTTCCTGCACTGGCCGTAGTAAGCTTCCTGGGTTGCACTCTTCCTGCAGTTAAAGCTTGTTCTGTGTTTTCCATCAAGGTCCTGTCTGCACTGAGTGAGTGTGCCCTGATTAACTCTACCAGTTTCCCCTTTAGTATCCAGCAGTCAGCTTTGAAATGCCCTGCCTTATTACAATGGAAGCACACAGATCTCACTTTTGCTCACATCACCTTCCTTTTTGGCTGGAGGAGGGCTCTCTGTTTCTCCTGCTTTCCTTTCTCTTCCAGGACTGCCTGGGCGGAGATCACCTTCCCACCCTTTGTCCTTTTCGGATTTGTGGGGGTGATCAGGAAAAGTTCTCCCCTGGGAAACTGACTTATAAATTAAAGCAAATTCATCAGCCAGAACAGCTGCTAGACGGGCTCCCTGAACCCGCTGCTCCTCTACATGGGTTTTTATTGAGAATTGGAGAGAGTTTTTAAATTCCTCTAACAGGATTACTTCTGTGAGAGTCTCCGAGCTGAGCTGTATTTTTAAAGCCCTCAGCCACTGGTCAAAAGTCAGCTGCTTGCTTCTTTCGAACTCCAGATAAGTTTGATTAGCTTGTTTTTTGACGGTTCTACATTTTTGGCAATAGGTTTTGGGTACTAATTCATATGCCCCAAGGATAGCATTTTTGGTCAGTTCATAATTTGATAAACTCTCATCTGGCAGCAAGGAATAAACCTCATGGGCTTTTCCAGTTATTTTGCTTTGCAGTAAAAGGGACCAGATCTCAACTGGCCATTTTAGCAGCCTTGCCAGTTTCTTGAAGGACACGAGAAACATCTTCCTCATTGAATTTTGGAATTAGTTAGGCGAGTTTAGCAATCTTGTACCCAGTCCTGAAATGCTTTCACAAGGGTTACACTGTCACTCCCTAGCTAACTCGAGCCGCTTCAGCGCTCTCTGTTTGGATTCTTTCCGAAATGTTCTTTTTCTTTCTCTCTCTCTCTTGCCTTTCGTTTTCTTCATGTTCCTTTTGGAAGGCTCTCTCTTTCTCCCTCTCCTGCCTCTCTTTCTCTTTTTCCCTTTCCTCAAATACATCAGTTCCAATTATATCTTTGCCAACAATACCCTGTCGAAATCTACTTCTAAGCCTGTTTCTTCTACTTCAGATTCAAGAAAAAAATGGTGGGCCACTAGCCTTAGGAGTTCAGACTTCCTAGCCTTGCCGCGTATAGTGATCCCACACTGCTCAGCCATTTTTCTCAACTCCTCCATAGACAGTGCTTTTAACTTATCCCAAGTTACGTCACCCTGGCTTGGAGAGCTACTTGCTTCAGTTGCAGACATGTTAGTATTCAATCACACACAACCACATTTTTGATTGGGAACAATTTGGCTTCCCACTTCAAATTTCACTCGTTTGTCCGCGGTTAACACCCAATTTCCAGTCAGGGACTTGCAATTTTAAGTTTTAATTTCATGTGGCGAAATCATGTGTGCCTCAATCTTGGCAGGTGGGGGATTTGCCCTACTGAAGTGTACCACTATCCTCTTCATTGTTTACTACACATCCGACTTTGGTGACATCTGCAAATTTTGAAATGACGCCTTCTATACCCAAATTCAGGTAATTAATAAATATTAAAAACAGTCATCCCAATACTGATCTCTGGTCTCCCTCCAGTCTTAAAAACAACTGTTCACCACTACTCTCTGCTTTTTGTCCCTTAGTGAATTTCGTATCCATGCTGCCACTGCAGTTAGCTTCAATTTGTTTATTAGGCATACAATAATTAAATATACACTTAACAACAGCAATTACCACAAAACCTTGAGAATTTTAGCTGGAAAATTCAAACATGTTTTTTTTTTAAAACTCAAGTTGTGAATAGCTTCATCAGATCTCCTCATCCAGTAATAAACAGACTTAATACATCATATCTCACTGAAAACAGACTGAATTTTTGGAACCCACCCTCACCAGTCCCCCAGAGGTCAGGAACAGAGGGTTTTGGGTGGGGGGGCAGCCAGGGGTGCAGCAATACCAGCGCCAGCCAGTCTCAGTTTCAGGACACTGTTCCTGGTGCCAGCAATGTTAAACAGGGCATGGGGAGGGTGGTACAGTGATCCTACTGTCCTCCTCAGTGAGGACAATTAAAGTATTTAGGGAACTCGTTAAGGGCTTGCCGGAGGGGGAGGGTGGAATTTTGAAGGGACACATGGGTTTCAAGAGGTGTCTGTTGCAGATCAGCTCAAGGGAGGTGAGTACAAAGTGGAGAGCCAGTCATTGCTTATCCAGGGCATCACCCTGCCCCATAAAAGGGTCAGCGAAGCAAAGAGGGACTCGGCATTTGGCAAAGAGGTGCCTTTGGTGCTAAGCAGGTTGTGGGGAGAGTTGGTACTTGGCACTCAGGCATTGAACAGGGTTGTCACCCCCTGGCATTGCGGGAGCAGAATAGCAGGGGGCAAGGCTGCCAAGGACAATTGGCAGCCACCTATCCAAAAGGAAGGCCGCAGCTGGCAATGGAGCACATCACTGCATCTCACAGGGCACTGATGCCCTCTTTGTCAAAGCTGGACAGCGCATTCATTTCAGGGCAGACATGGCCTCACAGGGACAGAGGACATGGGTTTTGCTGCCATTGCTGGATTACCCCAGGTGCAGGGCATCATCAGTTGTACTCATGTGGCCATCAAGGCATCCAGTGACCAGCCAGGGAGATCCATCAACTGGAAGATCTTCCACTCCTTCAATGTTCAACTGGTCTGCAACCACAACAAGAGCTTCTTCCATGTGTGCGCTCACTTTCCTGGCAGCTGCCATGACTCCTTCGTCCCCCACATGTCCAGGCTGCCTCAGATCTTCACTCCAACCCTGAAAGTGCGTGGATGGATCCTAGTTGTCAAGGGAGGTCTCTTGCAGACCTGCTCAGTAGGACAACCATTGACTAGGCCATCAGGCTTCTGAAAATGCAATTCCAGTGCGGGGACCTGTTGGGTGGTGCTCTCCAATACCCGTCTGCAAGGGTCGAAGTCATTTTATTTTTTATTTAGAGATACAGCACTGAACCAGGCCCTTCGGCCCACCGAGTCTGTGCCGACCATCAACCACCCATTTTATACTAATCCTACACTAATTCCATATTCCTACCACATCCCCACCTGTCCTTATATTTCCCTACCACCTACCTACATTGTGGTGGTCTGTTGCACTCTGCATAACATGGTCCTCCAGGGAGGTTTGGACCTTGAGAACAGTCGGCCCTGGAAGGTGACAGCTCATCAGAGGAGGAGCAGGAGGTGAGAGTGGAGGAGGAATTGGAGGTGGAGGAAGTTGATGCTGAATAGAGAGGTGCCCCTGTTGCATGATGAGGTGGCCTCCTCCTGCCACCCTCGGAATAAGACCTCCCTTCTTTCCCTCACGGTATCCAACATTAGATCCAGGTCAGCATCGATGAAACGAGGGGCTGCCCTGCCCCGGTGCCAGGCCTCTGGCTCTGCTGTGACAATTCGCTTCCCTCTGGTGCTGTGGAAGGCTTTGGCAGAAATCAGCTGATTTCTCCCTTAGAACAACGAGCAGCCTCAGTGATGGCTGCTGCGGGAGTCTAAATCAGTCTCCCACTTGAGATCGGGATCACTCTGAAGCAGACCAGGATTAGAGTAGTGTGAGGCAGGTCAGGAGCAGCTGCTTGGTGAGTAGCTAGTGAGTCTTTCTTTCCTTTAAGTAACATGTAATAAATAGAGGCATGGCAGGGCAGCTCAGACCAGTGGAGTGCACATCCTGCTCCACATGAGAACTCCAGGACGCTTCTCGTGTCCTGAACAACCACACGTGCAGGAAGTGTCGCCAGCTGCAGCAGCTTGGGCTGTGGGTGTTGGAGCTTGAGCAGCAACTGGTGTCACTGCTGTGGATCCATGAAGCTGAGAGTTTCATGGATAGCACGCAGTCAGCTTGCAGCTTAAGAGTATGCAGGCATAGTGGGAATGGATGACCACCAGGCAAGTAGTGCAGGAGTCCCCTGAGTGCATCTCTCTCACCAACCAGTATTCCGTTCTGAACACTGGTGAGAGTTATGGTTCCTGTGGCGTATGCAGCCAGAATCTAGACTACGACCACCTCCAAGTAAGAAGAGGGTGCAGCCTCACATCATTCCCCTGCACCTTCCGCCAGTGCAGATACACTCACGTCAGTGAGTATGCATTCACGAGTGTCTTCAGGGTCACAAGCTGATCAGCACATCACAGACACAACCACGCAGCTGATAGAGGCTGTGATATCCAAGATCACTGACCGTCCAAGGACTATGGGAGACCAGGTCCATGCTGAGCCCCAGGCTGATGACGTGCCTCAGGAGTTGGCTGCAACACGGCAACTGCCACATTCACAGCGAGAGGTGGGGGAACATCTTCCAGACGCTATGCGCATTGATGCGTAGATGATGGAGGAGTCCAGTCAGCCCATGAGTGCTTCCATGTCTCTGGCTTGTATGCACACATGGCTTCCTACGTCAAGTAATTGCAACCTTCGTGAGAGCCTAATTCAACAGACACTGAGTGGAAGCCGGAGATGTGTACAGACCTGTATTCCATTGCCTTGACCAGGAGTTCCATGCAGCAGTGGCAAAGGGAGAGGAGACGAGGTGGCTGGATTCTTCACCAGGTCCTTGTCCTTCTCAGGTGAGCAGGGAGGGGAAGCTGCTGACTTCTGCTTCTGGGGGTTCCTTACAGGGCGCTTCTGGTGTGGACAGTAGCTCCTCAGTGACACCATCGCCTCAAGAAGCTGCAAAAACAGAGACAGTCCTGCACCTGTGCAGGGGCCCCTCAGTATACCGGGGCCTCAGCAGCCAGAGGACAGCTACCATGGTCATCCCAAGCCACGGGGCAGCACAATCAGCAGCCTACCTCCACCTCAGCTGCAGACACAGAGGTAGCATCTCTTAGGAGCACCCATAAGAGAGTTAAGAAGAGCACCTAGCTTCACTTGGGGTTCATGGGTGATTACAATATGTAAATATAAAGTCTCCTTTCTGTCGTGCACCTCAATAAATCTTTCACTCATTGTTTCTGTTTCTCATTCTAATTCTTGTTGCTCTGAGATGTCATCTACACCCTTGCACCCTCAATGGGCTTGAAGCGATGGACAAAGTCATGTCCATTCAGCTCCTCAGACTTGCCATTTTGCGCTCCGCACCTGGATGCTGGGCAATGATGTGCTAAATGATGGGTCTGACAGCAGGACTGATTAAAGGTAAGGCTTTATTGGAATCTTTCTGAAAGGGCAAAACGGTCCCAGGAAATGGCTCTATTACTGCATCTCAAGCCTCCCTTGTGCATTGCCTTTGGTCCAAGGGGTCCCTCCATCCTGCATCACATGGTCAGCCGGCTCCTCCACAACCTCATTGTCAGAGGAGGCATCGCGATCAGCGATTCCTCATTGTTCAATACCCTCCTTCTGTAGTGCCCGGTTGTGCAGTGCACAGCAGACCACCATGATATGCGAGACCCTCACTGGGGCATACTGAAGGGCTCCACTAGATCGATCTAGGCACCTAAAGCACAGCTTCAGAAGCCCAATGGCCTGCTCAGTGGTTGCTCATGTTAACCCATGGCAGGTGTTGTACCTCTCCTCTGCATCTGTCTGTAGGTTCCTGATAGGTGTGAGTAGTCATGTCTTTAGTGGGTAGCCCTTAGTATCCAACCCTGAAAGTGTGAGGGGGACCAGAAAAGCTAAGGCACCTGGGACTGCCAAAGAACGTAGGTGTTGCAACTGCTTTCCATGAACTGTGCACATACCCGAAAGATCCACTTTCAGCGGTCACAGTTGGAGATTGATGGAATTGAAGCCCTTTCTGTTGAAGAAGGCTGCTGGTTGCTCCATTGGAGCCTTGATGGACATGTGTGCAGTCGATGACAACTTATACCTGGGGGAATCCAGTGACGACCCTGAACCCAATGGACCTCTCCAGCTGACTTCTGACTTTCCGGATTGGTGCAGTAGCGCACGTAGTTGCCGGCCCTCTTGAACACACATTGGTCACCTCCTTGATGCACTGATGGGCTGCTGACAGGGAGATCCCACGTGTGTTCCCAGTGCATCCCTGGATAGATCAGAGTTCTAGAAGTTGAGAACCGCGGTGATCTTCAGCGCCACAGGCATTGGATGTCCACCAACCAGCTTGTCCTGCAGCATGCACAGAAATCAGCGACTGCCTCCCTGCAAAGCCGCAGTCTTTGCTGACATTGCCACTCCGGCATTTGGAGAAAGTGCAGTCTTGGGTGGTACAATATCTCCTGGGGATAGCCTCTTCTGCACACAGGTGCCTGTTGACGGACCCCTGAGTGCCCTTCTCTGGTGTACCACCCCCAAGGTTGACCCTCTTGCTGACCTTGAGATTGGTGACGTGCCCCCACCAGTGCCTGGACCTCCCTCCCTCTGAGCTACCCCTTCTCAATGGGTTCCCGCCGAGGCCTGGGTGGATGAGGCATATGGCCAGTGACCTCTGATGCATAGGCCTTCTATCAAATGGGCCGCCCCTGCCAAAAAAACCTATCCCCGAGTTCTTTCCTCAGAGAAAATACCACTGCTCCTATGTCATCCTGGTATCTTCTCCCCTCTTCTTCCAACATGTAGCAGTACCCTTTTGTCCTCTGTCCTTCCTGCCATTGCTGCTGCCTCTCTCAGTGGCTAGCTGGAAGAGCCAGCACTTAATCCCCCTTGTTTCACCAGGCGAGGCTCCAAAGCCCCGTGGTCCCTATGCGCCATTGATAAAATTAGAACTGTGCAGTAAAATTGGAGTTACTTGGCCTTTCATGTATCTTAATTGGTGTTTTTTTTATTCTTTTCATGGAATGTGGGCATTGCTGGCTAGGCCAGCATTTGTTGCCCATCCGTAATTGCCCTTGAACTGAGTGGCTTGCTAGGTCATTTCAGAGGGCAGTTAAGAGTCAACCACGTTGCTGTGGATATGGAGTCACATGTAGGCTAGACCAGGTAGGGTCGGCAGATTTCTTTCCCTAAAGCACATTAGTGAACCAGGTGGGTTTTTACAACGATGGTTTTCGATTCCAGATTTTTAAAAAATTAATTAATTGAATTTAATTCCAACAGCTACCATGGTGGATTTGAACCCATGTCCCCAGGGCATTAGCCTGGGCCTCTGGGTTACTCGTCCAGTGACATTACTACTACACCAACATCATCCAGGAATGCAAAGATAGCTGCCAGTTCCTTTTCTGTACTGCAAACCGTTGTCTTAAACCCCTCTCCCTCGTCTCCTCCAAACTCACCTCCAACATGTTCGAAGAGCTCATGGATTTCTTTGTCACCAAGATTGAGACCATTTGATCAGTTGCCTCTGCCACATCCTCCCTTCCCCTAGACCACCTGGCCAAATGTCCTCTAAGGCACCCCTCTGTCCTAACCCTATATCCTTTTTTAGTTTCTCTCCTATCTCCCATATTCCCTTTCCGAGCTCATCTTGTCCATGATACCCACCTTTCATGCTGCCCACCTATTCCAGCTAAACTGCTAACAACCCAACTTCCCTTCCTGGTTGAGATTGTTAACCGTTCTTTCTGTTCAGGTTCTGTCCTTCAAATGTGCTATCATCACTCCTCTCCTCAAAAAAAAACTCTTGACCGCTCCGTCCTTGCAAACTACCGCCCCGTCTCCAGCCTCTTTCCTCTCCAAAGTCCTTGAATGTGTGTTTGCCTCCCAAATTCATGCCTATCTTTCCCTGAACACCATGTTTGAATCCCTCCAGTTCGGTTTAAGCCCTTGTCACACTACCGAAAGGCTCTTATCAGAGTCACAAATAACATCCTCTGTGATTATGACAAAGGTAAACTATCCTCCTCATCTTTCTCAACCTGCCTGCAACCTTTGACATGGTTGATCACACCATCCTCGTCCAGTACCTCTCCACAATCGTCCAACTGGGTGTGACTGTTCTCTCCTGGTTCCGCCCTGCAATGTCTTCTCTTCCCATTCCCCCACCATTACCTCTGGCGACCCCAAGGATCTGTCCTTGACACCCTCCTATTTCTCATCTACATGGTACCCCTTGGTGACATCATCCAAAAACACATGCATACCGACAACATCCAGCTTTAACTCACCACCACCTCCTGACCCCTCCACTGTCTCTAAATTGTCAAACTACTTATCTGACACCCAGTACTGGATGAGCAGATATTTTCTCCATTTAAATATTGGGAAGACTGAAGCCATTGTCTCCAGGTCCCTGCTACAAATTCTGCATCCCAGCCACTGGCACCATCCCACGATCTGGCAACTGTCTGAGCCTGAAGCAGATTGTTTGCAACTTCAGTGTCATATTCGACACTGAAATGAGCCCTCAACTACATATTCACACCGTCACTAAGATTGCCTGTTTCCACCTCCACAACATCGCCCGACTCCACCCCTTCCTCAGTTCTGCTGCTGAAACCCTCATCCATGATTTTGTTATCTTCAGACTTGACTGTTCTAACACACTCTTGGCTGGCCTCCTACACTTACCCTCCATAAACTTGAGGTCATCCAAAACTCTGTTGTCTGTGTCTTAACTCGCACTAAATCCTGTTCACCCATCACCCCTGTGCTCTTGACGTAGCCTGGATCCCAGTAAAGCAATGCCTCAATTAAAAAATTTTTATCCTTGTTTTCAAATCCCTTCATAACCTAACCCTCCTTGCATTGTAATCTCCTCCAGCCCTCCGAGATATCTGCGCTCCTTTAATTTGGCCTTGAACATCCTCAATTTTAATCATTGGTGGCCATGCTTTCAGCTGCCTAGGCCATAAGCTCGAGAATTCCCTCCCTAAACGTCTCCACCTTTGTACTCCTCTTTCCTTCTTTTAAAACTTACTTCCATCTGCCCTAATATCTCCTTATGTGTCATGGTGTCAAATTTTAGTTTTATCATGCCTCTGTGAACTTGGGGTATTTCATTATGTTAAATACACTATATAAATAAAAGTTGTTGTTGAAAGGGCTTGAGGGGTTGAATGACCTATTCCTGTTCCTATCTACGATCTTTCTCATGCTTATCTTGAAGGCCTTTCTTCTGATGACTGAATACAGATGTTCCCTTCTGCAGAACCTGTTACCAACTAATTAAAGCTCTCTAAAAGACATTCCCGTGTATAGATTTCAATGAAGTCTATTGTCTAAGCTGACTATTGCTTTAAGGTCAGTCTTAATTTAACAATTTAGTGGTCTAAATCCTTCCTCGCTTAACAGGTAAAAGTTAAAGGTTACTCTTACTGCAATATAAAAGACAAATAAATAGCAGTATACGATTAGCAGATTTCAAGACAGTCTGACTAACCGCTTCCTTACAGCTACACCTCTGTCCTTACAAATGGGTTGATTTGACTGTGAATGTCCTTGTTGCACAGCTATGAAGATCTTGATGTGCGCCTGAGTTTTGACATCGCTGACCCGGAAAAGGAGTTCCTTGCAAAGAGGAAGAAATTTAGCGCACGAGCGTTGAAGAAGGCACTGATGCTAAAGAAGACCCCGAAGGACAATCATGTATGCAGCAAAGCAAAGGATGCAATGAACTGAATATGCAACCTTCATTTTGGGGAGGAGGGCAGGGAAAGAAGGCCCACTTTCTGCTGTTTAAGTAACTCCTACCCTAACACTTAGCACTGCATATGGGCTGCAACTCTCTAAATGCCAACAATCTTACTTTTGTAGTTATATAAAACACTTTCCCCCCCCACTAATACTTATTAAGGATATGAAGCAGTGGAAAGCTGTTAGGTATGTTCGTCCCAAACTGCAGTTGTAGAAACACCAGGCCTTTGAGTGTGAGTGGCAGTCTGGGGCCCCACATCATCAGGACAATAGTCACTATAAAAAGGAGTGGATGGTTTGACCATAGGAAAGAAATCTCTTACTATTGGTGCTACACCTAAACTCACTTCTAATTACTTTAAATCTATGCCTCCTGGTTATTGACCTCTTTGCCAATGGGAATAGGTCCTTCCTAGCCAAACTATCTAGGCCCCGCATAATTTTATACTCCTCAATTAAATCTGCCATTAGCCTCCTCTATTCCAAAGAGGACAAACCCAGCTGAACCAATCATTTCTTACAGCTAAAATTATCCATTCCTGGTAACATCCTTGTAAATCTATTCTCGATGATCAGATCATTCCTGTAATGTGGTGAGCAGAACTGAATACAATACTCTAGCTGAAGTTTAAGCAGTGTTTTATACAGTTCTAGCATAACCTCCCTTCCCTTATACGTTAGGCCTTAATCAATAAAGGAAAGTATTCCATATGCCTTCTTGACCACTTTATCTACCTGTCCAGCCCCATTCAGGGATCTGTAAACATGCACTCCAAGGTCCTTATGTTCATCTACACTTCTCAGTGTCCTACCAATCCTACCATTTATTGTGTATTCTCTTGCCTTGTTAGCCTTCCCCAAATGCAATGCCTCACACTTCTCAAGGTTGAATTCCATTTGCCACTTTTCTGCCCAGCTGACCAGTCTATTGATATGTTCCTGCAGTCTACAGCTTTCTAACTCACTATCACTCAATTTTCGTATTGTATGCAAATTTCTTAATCATGCCCCCTACATTTAAGTCTAAAATATTGATATATACCATGAACAGCAAGGGACCCAGTAGTGAGCCCTGCAGAACCCCACTGGAAACAGCTTTCTAGTCACAAAACACCTGTTGATTATGACTCTTTGCTTCCTGCCACTGAGCCAATTTTGGATCTAACTTGCCCTTGGATCCCATCAGCTTTTAATTTACTGATCAGTCTGCCATGTGGGACCTTGTCAAAAGCCTTGCTAAAATTAATGTAGACCACATCACCCTCATTGACCCTCCTTGTTGCTTCCTCTAAATATTCAATCAAGTTAGACACACCCTTCTGTTAACAAATCCACGCTGACTGTCCTTGGTTAATCCATGCCTCCCTAAATGACGAATTATACAATATCTCAAAATTTTTTTAACAAATAATTTGTTCATCATTGAGGTTAGGCTGACTGGCCTGTAATTACTTGGGCTATCCCTTCACCCCGTTTTAAACAGCAGTACAATGTTAGCACTCCTTCAGTACAATATGTGTAGCCAGAGAGGATTGAAAAATGATGGTCAGAGCCTCTGCTATTTCATCCCTTGCTTCTCTTAGCAGCCTGGGATACATTTCCTCTGGGCTTGGTGGTTTATCCACTTTCAAGGAAGATAAACACCTTTAATATTTCCGATGAAGGGTCACTGACCCGAAACGTTAACTCTGCTTCTCTTTCCACAGATGCTGCCAGACCTGCTGAGTGATTCCAGCATTTCTTGTTTTTATTTAATATTTCCTCCCTCACTATGTTATCCCATCTAATATTTCACTCTTCTCCCCCTTACTACAGTGTCTGCTTTATCCCTCTCTTTTTTGAAAACAGACACAACATATTTACTAAGAACCATGCCTACGTCTTGTGCCTCCACACACAGGTTATCTTTTTTTTTGGTCTCTAATCGGCCCTACTATTTCCTTAGTTATCCTGCTGCTCCTTATGTATTTATAAAACGTATTTGGGTTTTCATTTATTTCACTTAACAATATTTTTAATGCCCTCTCTTTGCTTTCCAAACTTTCTTTTAAATTTCACCCTTGCACTTTCTATACTCCTCTGGGCTTTCTGCAGTGTTCAGCTCTTGGCATCTGACATAAACTTTCTTTTTTGCCTTAACCTACTTTGTATACCCTATGGTGGGGGTGGGGGGTGGTGGTCGGCAGTGATGGGTGTCTAGATTTGTAAGTCCCACCCTTTTTCTTTATGGGAATGTATTCATCTGAACCCTCTGCTTCTTGAATGCCTCCCACTTCTCTGACGCTTCAGGTAGTTGTTTCCAGTCCACTTTTGCCAAATCACATCTCAGTTTAGTAAAAATGACTTTTTAAAACTTAAAACCCCAATTTAAAACTTTACTCTTGATTTATCTTTATCCTTTTCCATTACTACTCTAAATCCAACTTACCATCTTACCAACAAACATACAAAAAGGTTAAATTTCGCATGCATACACTGTGTGAATTTGAGGATTGAGATCCCAGGCCCAGCAATGGTATCTATTACTCAGTTTTTATTTCCTAATTAGAAAGGCATTTAGCCACATCTGGATTCCCAATTAGCTACATATGACTATGGCTAATGTATTGGACAACACAGCTAAAGCTCATAGTGCAAGATGCCATCAGTGAAAAGAACAGGGTGAAGAGAGTTTAAATCAGGAATAAATGATTAGAGGATGTCAAATTTGAGTTTATATTGTAGAAAGAAGGAAAGACTGATGGAGGTAAAGCGGGGGGTGGGGGGGGGGGGGGGGGGGGGTGGTGCCTGGGGATGAGTTAAGAGTAGGACGTAACATTGAATCTGCAGTGCAGAAACTGGTTTAAGATGGTGTTAATGCTCCATGAAAACCCTTTGCCACTCTAATATCTCTTTCCACCCACACCACTGTTCTCCTTTATGTATGCATCAATGCTCTTTGCTTCAACCACTCAGTCTGGCAGTGAGTTTCACATTTACACCACTGTCTGTTAAGATATTCCTCCGGAATGTTTTACTTGATCTGTTAGTAGCTATAATCTCCATTGTTCTGAACTCATCCACAAATGGTAGGTTTCTCCACATCCACCCTATAAAACCCCTTCATAATTTTGAAGACCTCTCAGGTCTCCTCTTCGTTTTCTATTTTCCAGAATAGGGTTCCAGCCTGCTCAGTGTTTCCTGATAATTGCCTCATCCCAAGTCAGATAAATCTTTTGTATTTTTCCCCCAGTTCTTTAATATCCTTTTTGTAGTCTGGAGACCAGACTAGGTGTTGAAATTGGTACGCATTGCATCCGTTTTTCAGGCACAAAGCATAACAATTTAACAGTGGGATACTTAATCTGCTCAGGCATTGATGCCTCTGCCAAATTTGTGAGACTGTCAACCAAAGGTTAGTTTTTACAATTCTGTTTTTTTAAAATTGCTTCTTGTGGAGTCAGAAGAACTGCAAATGTTCCCTGAGTGCCACAGGAGTCTCAATCATTTACCCCAGCCCCATAGATCACTCCAACCCTTCCTCCCAACACTTAACTGAGGGCAGCTGTTGAGAGAGTCAGGCAGCCCAAAATTGATGTCTTCCATTGGGTGAACTGCCTGTGGAGGTGTGACCAGCACCACTATTCAGATGCAGCCCAAAGACTTACTTCTATCAATCCCCGGGCTTCTTGCCTCAGGTGCATGCTGCCTCTCCAAACAGCACAAACAGTTTTTACCAAGTGTAGTTTAATGAGGCTCATATAAATTTGACATTATCACCCTGTTTTCCTCTAGAAAATAACAAGCAAGTTTTTTTTTTTGCATTATATGTGGTCTTATCAACTGTGTTGCTCCTTATAATATGAGTCTGTATTCACAGACCTCTTTGCTCCTCTACCCAACTTAGTTTCTTACTTATTCCTCTTAACAAAATGAACCACCTCACACTTTCCGATATTGATTTTCATTTGTCATTTATCTACTGACTCAAGTCTCTATGCATTGCAGTGTTTTGGTGTTGTCCTCCACAATTTATCAGCTATAACACCCCTCCAATTTGGAATCGCCTGTAAACTTTACCACCATACCTCCAATTTCTGATCCAAATCATTTATATATGGTGAACAACAATGGTCCCAGCACTGATCCATGTGGGACACCACTTGCTATTTTCTGCCAGTTGAGGAAACTTCTCTTAACTTATGCCCTCTGTTTTCTGTTTTGTAGCAATTTTTCAATCCATTCTGCTACATGGCTGCTGACTCCACACACACCAACCTTAATCATGTGTCTTACCATAAGATGGTACTTTATCAAAGGCCTTCTCAAGGTCTATATATATAATATCCACTGCACTGTCCTAGTCTACACTGTTACTTCAAAGATTCAATAAGATCGGTAGCACCTTCTGCTCCAGGAACTTGAGCACAAAAATCCAGGCTGACACTCCAGTGTAGTACTTAGGAAGGGCTGCTCTATCAGAGGTGCCGTGTATCTGATGAGACATTAACCCTGTCTTTCAGGTGGATGTAAGAGCCGGGGACTTATTTCTGGTGTCCTGGTCCCTCAACCAACATCCTAAAAGCAAATTATCTGGTCATTATCACGTTGCTGTTTGTGGGAGCTCCCTATGCTTAAATTGGCTGCCATGTTTCCTATAGTACAACAGTGACTACACTTCACTAGTACTTCATTAGATGTAAAGCACTTTGGGAAATCCTGTGGTCGTGAAAGACGCTATATAAATGCAAGTCTTTCTTTAAGTATGTTCGTCATTTTAGAAATTCATGCTGACTTTTTAAAATCCCATTCCTACCATTGATGTTAAGCTAACTGGTTTCCTGGACTAGTTCTGACTCTGTGTTTGAAGATAGTAATTATATTTGCTTTTAACGGTCATAGAATCATGTAGCACAGAAGGAAGCCATTCAGCCCATCCTGCGTGTGCCAACTTTCTGAAAGAGCAATCCAATTAGGCCCACTTCCTGCACTTTTCCCATAGCTCTGCAAATTTTACCCTTTTAAAAATACAATTAATTCTCTTTTGAAAGTTACTCTTGAGTTTGCTTGTACTGCCTTTTCAGGCGTTGTATTCCAGATCAGATTAACTCACAGAGGAAAGAGAAAAGTTTCCTCATCTGCCTCCTGGATTTTTTTGCTAATTTTCTTAAATCTATGTCCTCTGGCTAGTGATCTTCCTGCTGATGGAAACACAATACTCGATCAAAACCCCTGATAATTTTAAACACCTCTATTACTCTTTAACCTTATTTGGCCTGAGGAGAGCAATCTTTGTTTTCCAGTCTGTACACCTAGCTGGTATTATCTCTGGTACTATTCTAATAAATCTCCTCAGCATTCTCTCCAAGGCCTTCACATCCTTTCAAAGTGTGGTGCCCAGAAATGGACACATTACTCCAGTTGAGATCTAACCAGTGATTTATGAAGGCTTACCACATTTTCTTTGCTTTATTACTCTGTGCTCTATATGAGAACCATCGAATGTTTATGTCTAGCTCTGCTCCTCTCATTAGAATTAGGAAAATACAGTGGTCCCGGTTTCTTCTTGAATGTGCAAGCTTTACATGTACTGTGTGGATGAAAAGTATTCTGGCTCATTGTGTCAAGTAATTTACAGGTACCTGTGCAGGTAGTAAGCTGGGAAGTGGGACTAATTGGATAGCTCTTTCAAAGAGCTAGCACAGGCAAAATAGGCCAAACAGCCTCCTTTTGTGCTGCAGACTTCTGCGATTCTGTTATAGTAATCCTTGGTGCAGGAGTGGAATACAAACAATGACATCCTTTTATGGCATTCTGATTCATCATTGTGTTTGTAATTTATAGGTGCCTGTTATAGCAGTCCTCGGCTCAGGGGGTGGAATCCGAGCAATGACATCCCTTTATGGTGTTCTGTTAGGGCTGCAGCAGTTGCACCTCTTGGATTGCATAACCTACATGATTGGAGTGTCCGGTTCGACCTGGTGAGCATGTGTCTGAGTTAAATTAATAATGTATTTCTGATAAATAGTTTGCTTAGTCTTTGTGCTCATCAGAATGAAGGGAGTTAGTTCAGAGAAGTGGAATACTTTCCCAATTTGTACTCCTGAACCCTGATATTAACGGAGAGGGAGTGACCAAGGCTGTAATCAGCTTAAGAACCCAGTAAGGTCAGGGAATGTGGAGATCCTGCCAATCTCCATTGCAGGCCTCATATAATAAAATGCTGTAGTCTCCCACATTTCGGCCTGTGTCGACAGACTGGAAAATGGGCAAGAGCACAAACAATTGGCATGAGGCAGCCCCTGGCAGTTAGTGGGATTCGGTGCTGCAATTGGGAGTGGGTTTGAGGGGCAGGTGGGGAGGGGTCTGTCAGTGATCGAATCCAATGGTGTCTTACCGTGATCATGGTGAGGGTAGTGGGTAGCCCAAAGCAAGGGAGGCCTAAGGTTTCCTTATGAGGCCCCGAGCAGAACTCCTGCGACTTTTGGTCCACAAGAAAACCTGAAAAATAAATTTCAAATTTATCATCTGGCTGCTTCTGGACCATGATCTGGCTCCCAACAGGTTTTCCCTCATGCCTCCCTTAGCCCCCCTCAGGCCTCTGGTTGATATTGTAGGTTAGGTGCAGCACAGGTTAGATACAAAGTAAAGCTCCCTCTACACTGTCCCGTCAAACACTCCCTGGGAAGGTACAGGGCCAGTTACACAGGAAACAGTCACTCATTGTGATTTTCCCTGGAGCGGCCAGTTAATGGCCAGAGAGTAGGCTCGCCATCCAATGAAGAATGTTGGGCGGACTCTCGGAGCTGGAGGGCTAATCAAAAGCAGGATGCAATGGAAGTTAAGTAAAGGAGAGAGCACTTCAAAGTAGAGGCGCCCTATCTCAACTTCTTTAAAGTTTAAATAAAAAATGGCTTTTGCAGCCAGGCCGCAACTGTTGGGATGGGGGTGCACCCCAGTTTTTGGACTGGGTGAGACCGTGTCTCTGGATAGGTGAGACTGTGACTGGACTGGGGGCGGGAACAGAGGTTGGGGGAGCCAGTAAAATACCGTGGAGCCACGTATGAACGGGGATGTTTCCCAGCAGCGGGAATGGCTGTGATTCAGCAACCTGCTGAACAGAGGCAGGTAGCCAATTTGGATACTTAAAGATCCAATTAAGGGCAATTTTCACAGGCCACCAGCATAACTAGGGAAGTAGAGACAGTTTTAGACTAAATACTGGGGCAAGGGATCAAATTTGAGAAGATGTGGTAAATCAAAGAGTACAGACAAGGCAAGAGAGAAAGGTAGTAATATGGGAAATGATGGACTGTGACAGGAAGGGACAGAGAGTACAAATCTAAGAGTAAATCAGCAGATTAGACTAGAGGTTACAAAAATAATAAAAGGGCAAAACTAAAGGCTCTGTATCTGAATGCACGTAGCATTTGAAACAAAACAGATGAACTAATAGCATAAATAGAAATAAATAAGTACGATCTGATAGCCATTACAGAGACGTGGCTGCAGGATGGCATAGATTGGGACCTGAATATTGAAGGGTACATGACATTTAGGAAGGAAAGGAAGCTAGGAAAAGATGGAGGGGTGGCTCTGTTAATTAATGATGGTATTAGCACATGATACAGGGATGACCTAAGTTCAGGAAACCAGGGTGTAGAAGCGGTTTGGGTTGAGATGAGAAATGATAAAGGCAAGAAGTCATTTGTGGGAGTGGTGTACAGGCCCCCAACAGTAACCACATGGTAGGGCATGGTATAAAGGAAGAAATAATGGGAGCTTGTCAGAAAGATACAGCGATAATCATGGGGGATTTTAATCTACATATAGACTGGAAAAATCAGATGGACAAAGGTAGCCTAGATGAGGTGTTCATAGAATGTTTTCAGGATAGTTTCTTAGAACAGCACATTTTGGAGCCAACCAGAGAGCAGGCTATACTGGACCTGTTATTGTGCAACGAGATGGGATTAATTAATAACCTCATAGTGAAGACACCCCGAGGCAGCAGCGATCATAATATGGTTGAATTTTACATTCAGTTTAAGAGAGAGATGAGTAGTTCTAAGACTAGTATTCTAAACTTAAATAAGGGAAAATATGAGGGTATGAAAGCAGAGCTAGCTAAATTGAACTGGCAAAGTAGGTTAAGGGATAGGTCAGTAGAGATGCAGTGGCAGACATTTAAGGGGATATTTCAGAATACACAGAATAGATATACTCCAATGCGAAAGAAAAATTCCAAGGGGAGGACCCAGCAAAAAGTTAAGGATAGTATCAAACTTAAAGAAAAAGCATATATTTGTGCAAAGATGGATGGAAGATCAGAAGATGGACAGAATATAAAAAACAGCAAAGAATAACTAAAAGATTAATAAGCAGTGAAAAATTAGAGTACGAGAGAAAGCTAGCTAGAAATATAAAAACAGTAAGAGTTTCTATAGATATTTGAAAAAGAAAAGTTAACAAAGTGAGCGTTGGTCCCATAGAAAGTGAATCTGGGGAATTAATAATGGAAAATAAGGAGAGGGCAGATGAAATGAGCAGGTGTTTTGCATCAGTCATCACCATAGAGGATACAAGTAACATCCCAGAAATAGCTATAAATCAGGAATTGGAAGGGAGGAAGGAACTCAAGAAAATTACAATCACCAGGGAAGTGGTACTGAGCAAATTGTTGGAGCTGCAGGCTGACAAGTCCCCGGGTCCTAAAAGAAGTGGCTAGTGAGATAGTTGATGCGTTAGTTTTAATTTTCCAAAATTCCCTAGGTTCGGGGAAGGTTCCATTAGATTGGAAAATAGCGAATGTAACTCCTTTTTCAAAAAGGGAGGGAGACAGAAAGCAGGAAACTACAGTTAGCTTAACATCTGTCTTAGGGAAAATGTTAGAAGCTATTATTAAAGACATTATAGCAGGGCACTTAGAAAAAAATCAAGGTAATCAGGCAGAGTCAACATGGTTTTGTGTGAGGGAAATCACCTTTAACCAATTTATTGGAGTTCTTTGAAGAAGTAACATGTGCTGTGGATAAAGGGGAACCGGTGGATGTACTGTACTTAGATTTCCAGAAGGCATTTGATAAGGCGCCACATCAAAGGTTATTGCAGAAAATAAAAGCTCATGGTGTAGGGGGCATGGATAGAAGATTGGCTGGCTAACAGGAAACAGAGAGTAGACATAAATGGGTTATTTTTTGGTTGGCAAGATTTAACGAGTGATTTGCCGCAGGGATCAATGTGGGGCCTCAAATTTTTACGATTCATATAAATTACTTGGATGAAGGGACCGAAGATATGCTTGCTAAATTTGCTGAAGAGCCAAAGATAGGTAGGAAAGTAGCTTGTGAAGAGGACATAAGGAGGCTACAAAGGGATATAGATAGGTTAAGTGAGTGGGCAAAGATCTGGCAAATGGAGTATAATATGGGAAAATGTGAAATTGCCCATTTTGACAGGAAGAATAAAAAAGAAGCATATTATCTACATGGTGAGAGATTGCAGAGCTCTGAGATGCAGATGGATCTGGGTGTCCTAGATCATGAATAGCAAAAGGTTAGTATGCAGGTTCAGCAAGTAATTAGGAAAGCTAATAGAATGTTTTGGTTTATCGCGAGGGGAATTGAATACAAAAGCAGGGAGTTATGCTTCAGTTATACAGGGCATTGGTGAGACCACATCTGGAGTACTGTGTACAGTACTGGTCTCCTTATTTAAGGAAAGATGTAATGCGTTGGAAGCAGTTCAGAGAAAGTTTACTAGACTAAGACCGGGAATGGGTAGGTTGTCATATCAGGAAAGGTTGGACAGGCTAGGCTTGTATCCACTGGAATTTAGAAGAGTAAGAGGCGACTTGTTTTTTTATTTTTTAATTTTTTATTTAGAGATACAGCACTGAAACAGGCCCTTTGGCCCACCGCGTCTGTGCCAACCAACAACCACCCATTTATACTAATCCTACATTAACCCCATATTCCTACCACATCCCCACAATTCCCCTACCGCCTACCTATACTAGGGGCAATTTATAACTTGATTGAAACATATAAGATCCTGAGGGGTCTTGACAGGGTGGATGTGGAAAGGATGTTTCCCCTTGTGGGAGAATCTAGAACTGGGGGTTACTATTTAAAAATAAGGGGTCACTCATTTAAGACAGAGATGAGGAGAATTTTTTTCTCTGAGGGTCGTGTGTATTTGGAATTCTCTTCCTCAAAAGGCAGTGGAAGGAGAGTCTTTGAATATTTTTAAGGCAGAGGTAGATAGATTCTTGATAAGTAAGGGGGTGGAAGGTTTCAGGGTTAGGAGGGAATGTGGAGTCGAGATTACAATCAGATTAGCCATGATCTTATTGAATGACGGAGCAGGCTCGAGGGGCTGAGTGGCCTACTCCTGCACTAATTTGTATGTTTGAATTTGCCAGCAGTGGACTGGTTCCTACCACCTAGGAAAGCCGCCAGCTGCATGAAGATGGTCTCCCAGCAGCTTTCCGGGGGGTGCCGTCGGATCCGGAGGTCAACTCAGTGGTCCCAGCACTACCTCTGGAAGGGTTTCCCGTTCATTCTCCAGGGTCTGCCTTCTTGGTCCTTCTAAAAATGTACATAATGCTCAACCTCCCGAAGCGCCTCCATTTTGCCGCACGCTCACATTCTCCTTGATGCCTCCGCAGCAGCCACCTGTCTCAGTGGCGCTGCTGTGCTCCAGAGTTGCTGTACCTCTGGGCTGGCAGCATGGAAGGACAACCCACCATCCTTAATTAGCCGTCTGGCCAACCCAAGACCACCCAGCCCCCCCACCATCACGCCCCCGCCAGCTCTTAATTGCCTGCTCCTATCAATATCGCAGGGTGAAGTCCCACCTCATGCCCGGGCAGACTAGTGACCCAGAAACCCCAACCACTGGATCTCTACCATTTTGGCAAAATCTCACCCTTTGTTTCCAGACGGGCAAGGCCGCATCTCTAGACCGATTGAGAATGTAGGTTGGACTTTCAGCAGGTATCGGGACCCCAACATCAGGCCCATATGTTGTCGGCTCGCCCGCCAGCGCAATCGTCTGGGTGATGGCCTCTTAATTGGCTGCCTCCACGCTCGCTGTCCAATTAAGGATGGTGGGCGGGTTCTGATACTGCAGGTCCAGTCAGAGGGCTCGCAGTGATGTCAGGCCAGATCCCAACCGAGAGAGGTGGTCATTGACGAGGCAGGCAAGTGAGTACAAGGTAGTCTCAACCTGGAGGCACCCTCAGCTGCCTGCATAGAATTAGAGGTCTGAAGCCAGTGGAGCCATCGCGTTGGAGGGGGAACCCTTCTGTAAGACTATTGACAGCTGCGATTGCGGCCTTTCATCTCCGCAACCCCGTCATTGGGGCATGGAGCCTCCATCTGTGGCTCCCTGGCCTGCCGCCGGGAGACTGCCTCGAGTGAGCTGCAGTCCTCCATGTGTGGCAGGGGTGGGGGGGGGGGCTGCTCCAACACTGGTAAAATGGGCTTTAACTGGACTAATCGGCTGCCACCTCCATGGACCTGGCAGCCAATCCTGGTCCCAGCCCTCCCCCGGGAAGGTCCCTCGGAGGTGGGAGTGCCTTGGGGAGCTGTCCCAAAGTGGCATACCCCTATTTTCCTGGCCCCCCACCCAAACCCATCTCCACGGGGCCAGAGAAATTCAGGACTGGGTGAGACTCTGTCTTGGTTGAATAGTCAGCTCATGTGATATACGGTCACTTCAGTTGAGGTGTAAGCCGCTTGCACCTGTGGAGGATTACCCAGTGGGGGATGGAGGAGGAGGAGGAGTGAATATTGGCTGGAGGGGGGAAAGATGATGTGGGAGGTGGGAAGAAATATCCTGACAGGGAGCAGAGATAACAAATAAAGGCAGCATATTGGTTGTCAACACATTCCCAATGCTGAAGATAGTGTACACACCAGCAACCTGAATGATTTCTTTGTTAAGTATCGCAGTCTGTCACCTACAATACTCCTTTAGCGATTACTGTGAATATTCTACCTCATAACATGTTAACCTGATGAACAACCTGCTGTCAGAAAATTGTTTTTAAACAAATGTAATTTCTCACCAGGTGTATGTCTACACTGTATCAGGATGCCAATTGGTCTCTCAAGGATTTGAAAGTGCCAATTGAGAAAGCCCGGAACCAAGTGATCAAGAGCAAGACCAGCGCCCTGTCCAAGGATCGCTTGGGGTACTACATCAATGCTTTGATAGAGAAGAATCGATCAGGGCACAATGTATCAGTTACAGACCTGTGGGGGCTTATCGTTGAATCATTTCTCTTTGGGAAGGTATGGTGATGGATAACCTCTGTCTATATATATCCCTTCTCTTAATTACTCCCAGCTAACAGCACTGTGGGTGTACCTACCTCACATGGACTGCAGCAGTTCAAGAAGGCAGCTCACCAGCAATTAGGGATGGTCTGTAAATGCTGCTCTTACCAGTGGCACCCACATCCCAGGAACGAATATTTTTTAAAAATCTGTTAAACTGCCAGTCCCCCGCCTGTAGCCATTCTGTATCATGTATGGTGGTCATGTGAAAATGTACTCTTTTGACTTGGAATAAGATTGAAATTAAGCAGTCAAGCAGTCAGAACCAACACTTCTGTTGCCATTTAATCCATTTTTTAATCGGAACAGGAGATTTAACTGCTTGAACTGAAACTCATTGTGGAGAGGCATGAAGCAGAGGGCAGGCATGTCTCCATAGAATTTTCCATGGGTTCCTTGCAGACAGCTTCCAGCAGACCATTCCAGATCTCTGGGAAACAATAGTTGCCTTTCCCCTGTGTGGCGCAGGGATATCCTACCCTTTAAAACCTCAGGATGTCCCAAAGTGCTTTACAACCAACTAAGTACTTTTGAAATGTATTGTCATGATGGAAACACGCAGCCAATCTGCATACAGCAAGGTCTGAGAAACAGAAATGAGATAAATGACCAGATCATTTGTTTTTAGGTTTGGTTTAGTTTAGTTTAGAGATACAGCACTGAAACAGGCCCTTCGGCCCACCGAGTCTGTGCCGACCATCAACCACCCATTTATACTAATCCTACACTAATCCCATATTCCTACCACATCCCCACCTGTCCCTATATTTCCCTACCACCTACCTATACTAGGGGCAATTTATAATGGCCAATTTACCTACCAACCTGCAAGTCTTTTGGCTTGTGGGAGGAAACCCACGCAGACACAGGGAGAACTTGCAAACTCCACACAGGCAGTACCCAGAATTGAACCCGGGTCGCTGGAGATGTGAGGCTGCGGTGCTAACCACTGCGCCGCCCCTGTTGGTGTTGGGGGAGAAATAATTATACTTCCACCTGAGAGGAAAAGTATCACCTTTAATATTCCAACACTCCCTCAGTCAATAAGTACTCAGTACTCACAGCTGGTTTCGTACCTTCTTGTGTGAATGAGTTTGTATACACCACTTATGCTGAGATATTACTCGACACAATTTGGAGATTACACACTTTAGAGGTTTCATGTATGTTTCAGAGATGTCATTTACAGTTTTGAAGTTTGAAGGTCTGATCTGCCTTTTGGAGCTGTTCTATCAGATCAGCATACAGTTTTCGCTTTGTTACATTGGACCTCAGTAGAGGACCGAGATCATCAGCAGCATCTGCTTACAGACCTGCACCTTCACAAGGGAGAGGAGATCAGCAGAGAGGTGCACACAGGCATTTTGAAACTGTAGTGTCTTAGGAGAGCCAGGGTATCGCATCAGATGCTGGCAGGCATTTGCAGCCTGCTGGAACAAGACCTGTATCCAACTTGACCTGGTGGCCACACTTTACCAGTGGCTGTCAATGTCATCAGCGCCCTCAACCTTTTTTTGCTTCTGGATCCTTCCAGGGATCTGCCAGAGACGTTTGCAGAATCTTGCAGTCAGCGGCACGCAAATGCAAAAGACGAGTGACTGATAGCTTGTTTGCAGGTTATGGCAACTTTGCTTGAGATGACGCCAATCTGAGTGATTGGTCGCTCAGATTTACAGCTCTGGCTGGCTTCCCACAGGTGGACGGCATTGTTGACTGCACGCACGTGGCAAAGTAGGCACCCCAGATCACCCAGAATTATTCATCAACCTCGTAGAACTGGTCTTTAGCTTCAGGTGGGGAGCAGAGTGTTGGAGCATAGATGCTGAGTAGGTGTACTGGACCAGAGGCGGTGAGCAGTCGGATGGACAGTATGCGTTCTGAGCCATTTGAAGGTGGCTCTATCATACTGAGCAAGGAGTTTCTGATGGTGAAGCCCACTCCATGCTGTCTTGGTTCTTCAGGCTCCCTACCCTGCCAGTAGAAGGTGTAGTCTTGCTCTCTTAGCGATCCGCTCGCAGGGAGGCGTGTCTCCTGAAGTGCTGCAATGTCCACATTGAGTCTGCTGAGCTTGTTGTTAATGATGGCGGTCTTCCGAGAGTCGCTGATTTGTGTAAGGTCTTCCGACAGGCCAGGACACATAGTTCTGATGTCTCGGCTTGCAAAACGAAGGGCTGGTACCTTCTTTCCTTTTTTGGTCATGCTGTTTGGTGCGGTGTTACAGTCCACTTGTCGGCAATGACCCTGAGCTCCAAGCACCCATTGAAGCAGGTGGACTGTGGCGGGAAAGAACCTTACTGACTGGGGGCTGCCCGGTTTGAGGCGTGCAGTAGCTATCCAGTGAGATGCGATGACCTCTGCCACCGACAAAGGCAATCCGTGGCACCCTATCTCTACGCCAATTGAGCTGGGCTTATATCCCGTAACTGCTGCCTTCCATGTTGTTTTGTTCGCTGTGATGTGACTATGGTTGCCCAAGTGTCAAAACCCCCCTCTCGGCCTTCCTGGTGGAGTCCAAAGGAGTGCAGAGCACGATGTTTGGCACCGCTATGGCTGCAGGAACGGCCGGAAACATGCCAGAGGTGACGCATGACTGCCTTCGGGGTTCCGCTCCGGATATTCTGTTAGGGTTTACTCCCTTAGCCTTGGTCTCTCCCGAGACGCCCACAAGGCAGTGTGATTGTTCGGGCCCCTTCTCAGGGATAGGTGGATGCCGGTGGGAGGAGGTGGGGGGGAAGGGGGTGCGGAGGGGGGCTGTAAGGGGGAGGGTGTGGAGGGAAGTGGGTGGAGGGAAGGGAGTGCGAGGGGGGCTGCAGGGGAGGGGGGAGCTGGGAAGGGGTATCTAGGGTGTTACAATGGTGTCCCCCACATATAGAGCTTCGGTCTTGTCAGCTGCCAGACCTTTGAAGATCTTTGAGATCAGGATTGGCAGCTTGATTTCCCTGCCTCCCTTGATGCTGATCCCCTGACTGTGGCGGTTCATAACAGTGGTGCTGTTCCTCCGATTGCGCAGGGCATCTGGCTGAAAAACCTGAGCATTGTCACTCAAGCCGTTGATCATGGGCGCGTTGTTGGATCTCCACAGGCCGTCATCGCTCGAAGCCAGCGGCACCGGGAGCTCCTCGATATCATTTTTAAAATTCTGTTTCTCACCCGACAGCTGGCTAAACTGACAGCAGTCAGGAACACCAGCATCAGAAGGCCACAGTCAGAGACCTAATATCATTAGTAGCATCCCCAATACCGAACATCTGTTCCTGCTGGGGGACTTGAATGCCAGGGTTGGGGCCGACCATGACTCATGGCCCTCCTGCCTTGGGCGCTATGGCATTGGAAGGATGAATGAAAATGGACAGAGACTGCTGGAGTTGTGTACCTATCATAACCTCTGCATCACCAACTCATTCTTTCATACTAAACCCTGTCACCAGGTTTCTTGGAGACACCCAAGATCACGTCGTTGGCACTAGCTGGACCTCATCGTCACAAGGCGAGCCTCAATGAACAGTGTCCAAATCACACGCAGCTTCCACAGTGCGGACTGCGACACCGACCACTCCCTGGTGTGCAGCAAGGTTAGACTCAAACCGAAGAAGCTGCATCACTCCCACTCCAAGCAGAAGGGCCACCCGCGCATCAACACTAGCAGAATTTCTTATCCACAGCTGGTACATAAGTTTCTAAATACACTTGAAAAAGCCCTTCAAAACACTCCTACAGGGGATGCAGAGACTAAGTGGGCCCAAATCAGAGGTGCCATCTATGAGTCAGCAATGACCACCTATGGCAAACGTGAGAAGCAGAATGCAGATTGGTTTCAATCTCACTTTGAAGAGCTGAAACCTGTCATAGCTGCTAAGTGCATTACACTGTTGAACTACAAGAAAGCCCTCAGCGAGTTAACGTCTGAAGCACTTAAAGCAGCCAGAAGCGTTGCACAAAGAACAGCCAGGCGCTGTGCAAATGACTACTGGCAACACCTATGCAGTCGTATTCAGCTGGCCTCGGACACCGGAAACATCAGAGGAATGTATGATGGCATTAAGAGAGCTTTTGGGCCAACCTTCAGGAAGATCACCCCCCTCAAGTCTAAATCAGGGGACACAATCACTGACCAACACAAGCAAATGGACCGCTGCATGGAGCACTACCTAGAACTGTACTCCAGGGAAAATGTCACTGAGACCGCCCTCAATGCAGCCCAGTCTCTGCCTGTCATGGATGAGCTTGACGAGCAGCCAACAAAATCGGAACTCAGTGATGCCATTGATTCTCTAGCCAGTGGAAAAGCCCCTGGGAAGGACAGCATTACCCCTGAAATAATCAAGAGTGCCAAGCCTGCTATACTTTCAGCACTCTACGAACTGCTTTGCCTGCGCTGGGATGAGGGAGCAGTACCACAGGACATGCGCGATGCCAATATCATCACCCTCTATAAGAATAAGGGTGACCGCGGTGACTGCAACAACTACCGTGGAATCTCCCTGCTCAGCATAGTGGGGAAAGTCTTCACTCGAGTTGCTTTAAACAGAAGCTGGCTGAGCGTGTCTACCCTGAGGCACAGTGTGGCTTTCGAGCAGAGAGATCCACCATTGGCATGCTGTTCTCCCTTCACCAGCTACAGGAGAAATGCTGCGAACAACAGATGCCCCTCTACGTTGCTTTCATTGATCTCACCAAAGCCTTCGACCTCGTCAGCAGACGTGGTCTCTTCAGACTACCAAAGCCACTAAGTATCATCACCTCATTCCATGACAATATGAAAGGCACAATTCAGCATAGCGGCGTCTCTTCTGACCCCTTTCCTGTCCTGAGTGGCGTGAAACAAGGCTGTGTCCTTGCACCCACACTGTTTGGGATCTTCTTCTCCCTGCTGCTCTCACATGTGTTCAAGTCTTCAGAAGAAGGAATTTTCCTCCACACAAGATCAGATGGCAGGTTGTTCAACCTTGCCTGTCTTAGAGCGAAGACCAAAGTACGGAAAGTCCTCATCAGAGAACTCCTCTTTGCTGACAATGCTGCATTAACATCCCACACAGAAGAGTGTCTGCAGAGACTCATCGACAGGGTTGCGGCTGCCTGCAACGAATTTGGCCTAACCATCAGCCTCAAGAAAACGAACATCATGGGACAGGACGTCAGAAATGCTCCATCCATCAATATCAGCAACCACGCTCTGGAAGTGGTTCAAGATACCTAGGCTCAACTATCACCAGTAACCTGTCTCTCTGTGCAGAAATCAACAAGCGCATGGGAAAGGCATCTGCTGCTATGTCCAGACTGGCCAAGAGAGTGTGGGAAAATGGCACACTGACACGGAACACAAAAGTCCGAGTGTATCAAGCCTGTGTCCTCAGTACCTTGCTCAACGGCAGCGAGGCCTGGACAACGTATGTCAGCCAAGAGCGACGTCTCAATTCCACTCCATCTTTGCTGCCTCCGGCGAATCCTTGGCAAACGGGTGGCAGGACCGTATCTCCAACACAGAAGTCCTCGAGGCGGCCAACATCCCAAGCTTATACACACTACTGAGTCAGCAGCGCTTGAGATGGCTTGGCCATGTGAGCCGCATGGAAGATGGCAGGATCCCCAAGGACACATTGTACAGTGAGCTCGCCACTGGTATCAGACCCACCGGCCGTCCATGTCTCCGCTTTAAAGACATCTGCAAACACGACATGAAGTCCTGTGACATTGATCACAAGTCGTGGGAGTCAGTTGCCAGTGATTGCCAGAGCTGGCGGACAGCCATAAAGGCGGGGCTAAAGAGTGGCGAGTCGAAGAGACTTAGTAGTTGGCAGGAAAAAAGACAGAAGCACAAGGAGAGAGCCAACTGTGTAACAGCCCCGACAACCAATTTTATCTGCAATGCCTGTGGAAGAGTCTGTCACTCTAGAATTGGCCTTTATAGCCACTCCAGGCGCTGCTCCACAAACCACTGAGCACCTCCAGGTGCTTACCCATTGTCTCTCGAGACAAGGAGGCCAAAGAAGAAGATTCATGAACCACAAGGGCTGCCGCTCCATCAATGTGCAGCTAGTGTGCAACTACAAGAAGATCTTTCTGCAGGTATGTGCAAGATACCTGGAAAACTGCCATGATACTTTTATTGGGTGGCAGTCCACCCTCTCTAACCTCTTGTCGTCTCGAAGCCGAGTTGCCAGCTGGCAGTTTGGAGACCAACCTGCTTAAAACTAAGCTGGTACCAACTCTCAGAAACACAAGGAATGGAGCACAATGAATGCCATATGACCACCAGATATGTCATCAAACAAGCTATTGGCGTGATGAATATGTGCCTGAACAGAATGGTTGTGGTCAGCGTTGCCTCTAATTTCCCTTCACTATGTCTGGCCCATTTGTTGCACTGTGTGGTCCCTTTAAGATTGTCACACATACGCTCATCTTAAAGGGAGTGCTGTTTGTGCATGGCCTGTTTGTCCCCTGCACAACACATTTTCTGATTTCTGCACGAATGTGCACCTATGCAGCTTAACGGAAATGTTGGTCATGGTGTGCTGCGCTCTGCAGGAGGAACAAGGTGCAGAGCAGAGCCTTTTTGGACTTTCCAACGAAGGGGAGGAGGAGAATGAAAGTGAAGAGGCAGAAGGTGGTGCAAGCAATGTATCACTAATGGTACACGGTGCTGCCCTCATTATTGCGAGGTTGACTTAAGTTCCACCAGTGCGCCCATCTAACAAGCACATGCAAAAGCTATTTTTCCCCCCTCCTGTCCCCAATGTCATTAGCACAAAACAGTCCTGTAAACAACCAAGCCTCCCTTTCACAGCCCCCCTGCCCCATTGCTCGCTGTCAATTCATGTCTTCCCACACATCATCACACAATTGAAAAGGCGACTTGCCAGCCAGCAGTCAAGAATGGACAAGATGGGAAAGTGGTGCAAAAGAATAATAATTGTAGTTAAAATAGATAACAGAAATTAACAATCTAACTAACACACCCATGTGCAAAACCTTGTACAACTGTATATAACTCTTCCCTTTCTTACCACTTCTACATGGTGTAACCCTTGTGGCTTCAGCAGAGGTAGGGCAGGCTGCTCAGATCCCTGCTGTGACTGTTGAGATGATGCCGACTGACATCCTCTGGGTTTTGGAGCCCAAGATCATCCTGCCAAAGACAGTTTCACCTGCACTGGGGCAGACTTGGCCATTGGGACACGAGACAGTGTGAGGAGAATGGGTGAGAGGTGGAAGAGCTTTAAGTTGAGTCCCCATTTCATGTCCCCTTTCACCATCATCACTCTCACAGCCCAGCTGCACTCTCCTGCTCGCAATGTGCTGGAGAATATGCTGCAGATCAGTGGGGCGATGAAAAACCAAGACTAGGATATCATTCATCCTATTTGAAGTGGCATTCAGAGTGTGCAAACCATTGGTGAATGCCTGCATGTACTCGTGTGATTGTTGCATTCGATGCTCCATGCAGTTGGCCATTCTTTCCATAGAAGAAGACATCGTCGCATTGACTTCCTACATCATGCCACTCATACTTGAGACAGCTCCTCCAATTGTGCACAGTGGTTTTGAATGTCTGCTAGTTCGTCTCACGTTCTCTGTTGCTGCTTAGTGATTCTCCTCTTGATCGACAGCCCCCAGGGTACAGCCCTATGGGAGATGAAAGACATGAATGAGTACTGTAAAGGAAAGAATCCTTGGAATTATGATTAAACAGATGATCATATCATTGGCTGTTGACATCAAGTCAGCATGGCTAGAGTGTTGTATGCATAAAGTCATCCAAGAAATTATAACATTTTTTGACACATGATGAAGCTTTGTTTTCTTCAGTCTGTGGCAGGCATTTCTGAATGAATTGACACTTTTTCAGTTGATATGCTGACAGATTAACCTGTGGATCTAATGCATTTCACTTAGCATCTTGAGACATTGGTAGACCAATGTAATATGGTACACGGGCATCTGTTCCAATTATTGATTCCTGTCAATATCTGGGATTCCAATGATTTGTGGCTTTAGTTTGGACACAGGATCATATCGAGAATGGTGTGAAGACTTCTCCGGTGTTTGTCTTTATCCCATCTCATTGCAGGTTATGGTGCTGGTGTAGAAGATGATGTGTTCAAACTATTCAACCGCATGGTTTGGCACCCCTAGCCATGTGTGAGATGTAGGATCAAAGTGAGGTAGATTGTAGCAAAAAAGTAAAAGAATTCAAGGGAGGGAGGGGAGGGCTCCTGCTAACACTGGCCTGTCTGTCAACTTCCCAGAAATGGAATCGCCTCGTGGTAGCCATGTGCCTCTTTTAGATGAAGATCTAGATGAAGTTGTTATTGGTGAGTAAGCCGAGTATGTGGAATTGGACTTCAAAACTATCTGCATATCCTATATTTTTACCACTTGCTAACCTCCATAGATTCTTTCAGTACTCTAATAGGTAAAGTAGTCCTAACTGGAAAAGTAATGGAAACTTACCAGTGCTCTAGGAGGTTAAATTCCAGAAATACCTTTTTACCCAAACTTGAAGATCCCTAAAGCTTTGCTTTTGTGAGGGCTTGGGTTTGCGAGCTGCACCCCCACAGAGAGAAACAGGATATGTTATGTCTCAATACAGTCAAGAGTTCCATACATTTTGGAACCTTGATACCTGCAGTCTGCCAAGTGAGGAGTCAGATTTCTGGGTGGAAGTGGCAGAGGAGGTAAGGAGTATGGTTTTGGGTTGCGATTGCACATTACCAAGATGACAACTTGAAAGGCATTTGGAACTGATTCAATCATCTGTGACACATTCATTAATCCAGTATCCAAGATGAGCAATTCTCCAAAGCACTGGTAATAATTGAGATGCCAATCTGTCTGGTGGAGGAGAGACCTGGCTCTGGATTTGGGAATGTTTCCCATGCAACTCTCATAATCCTGTAACCCTGATGGTAAAGTGTTGCTCGCTGGCTAAACAAGGGGAAGCTTACCAGTGCTCTGGGAAGTTAGGCTATAGCAGCACATCTACCCAGACTTGGGGATCCTTGATCTTTTGCTATGCTCAAGCTGACATTCTCCGAGCTCCAATCCATGGGCAATGCACCTACAAGGAGACAATGTAAGGCAGGCAAACTCTATCTATATCTTGCTTGATGGGGTGATGGGTTTCTGTGAAGGTCATAGATCTGGGTGATCACCCCCATTATTAAAAACCTTCTTGTTGTTCACTTAGTAATGAAGTCAGTTCGTGATTCAATCACTACTTTTTAAACTTCAGCACGACAAGCAATTTACAACCGGCGTATTGCTACCAGATAGGACATATTTGAATGTAGGTATGTATTGTTTGTGTCCGTTGAACAAAGGGAAACATGGCTATTCTTATAGATTCTTTTTATCAAACTGTGACTGGCATTGCCTATATGGTAACGTCTTAATTCTGAGTAAACTTCAGTATATGTTTGTCCATAGCACACAAGTTTACATTTTTCTATGACCTTCGTAGATCAACAGCCATCAACATTGTCAGCAGATCACATAAGTCTAGGTGTCCTTGTTTCGTTATTGTTTGGGCCTAAAAGATTCATCCTCAAGGTCTTGTTTGAACACATTGTCTGTTGCTAGGTTGATCCATCCCTTTCTCTTCTAACTGTTGCTAGGCTCCCATCACTCCCTGTTACGTATCAATACACCCCCAAAAGGAGCGTTCACGGTCATTAAAAATGATTGTTGCCTTTTACCCAATGAAGGCGGTAGATATTTTAAATATTCGGTACAGGTGAATGAAATGCCTAAAGTAATGTCTTTATAATTAGGAAAATAAAACCAAGCTGTCAGACCAGCAGAGAGCTGTGAGGAGGGGGCAGAACCCATATCCCATCTACGCCAGTATTAACGTGAAGTCAGATGTCAGCGCTAGAGATTTTGCAGGTACAGATCTTATGGGGGGAATTTTACCAGTCCTTTTGTGAGGGGGGCGGCAAAGTTAGAGCTGTGTCGGACTGGTTTGCTGATGTGTTCTCACCTTTGGCCGCTTTTCCCAGTGACAGGCTGAGTCTGAAGTCAGTAACCCATCCAACAGCAGCAGTAAGCCAATAAAACTGAATCATTAGGCAATTAACTGCAATCTTCCGCGGACATAGCAATTTACACATGCTATATGCTGTATCAGCACTTCGGCAACTCAGAGGAGGCAGCTGCGCAGTGGGAGATCAGGGCAGCGTGAGAGTTCAAGCCTTTCTAACCTTTACCGGCAAAATATGACACGGCTGATGTCTTCCGCTGGCAGAGGCTTCCCATTGTATGAGGAGCTCCTGGAAGTTGATGTCTCAGATAGTGCTGAGGGTGATGCAGTGGCAGCTGCTCTCATCAGCTTCTGTTGCGTCCCTCCCGCTCCTGCTGTGTTCCCTTCAGCACTGCAGGCACAGTGAAGCCTGCTGGCCATCCTTGCACTGAATCAATCTCCTGCCTCCTCAGGCCGCCTGCCATCCCCAATTGGGCGGCGATGCCGGAGGCTGGTTCTTAATTAACTACCTTGCGGATAATTGAACCAGAAGGCATGCTGCTGCTGCCACTGGGGTCGGGACCCAATAATAGTCCTGTAGGCCAAAAGTTTTCTACATCTGGAAAATTCTGCCCTGTAATTCAGCAGATACCTCTCAAACTGAGAG
The DNA here is from genome assembly GCF_036365525.1 of Heterodontus francisci. NCBI lineage: Eukaryota > Metazoa > Chordata > Chondrichthyes > Heterodontiformes > Heterodontidae > Heterodontus > Heterodontus francisci. The sequence goes on from NC_090379.1 coordinate 111,986,208, forward strand.
CCAGTCAGTTTGGGATTTGGGGCCTTATTTAGATATGCAGGGGTGGTACTTTTCCCTGGGAAAAACTGCCCGGTTGCTTATGTGCCTTTAGGTATAGTGTATCCTGTTGATCCACAGAGTGTGTGGAGTGTTTACTAAGAGAGCCCTATTGATTTTGCGAGGAGAATGTAGGTATTATTTATGGCCTTTTCTATTGTGGTTAGCAGCTGGTGCACTGCATGCTTTCAGCTTTCTATGCAGGTGAATTATATGATACACCTGTCCATCCCATCACATCATCAGGAGAATACATCAGCGCCCTGACGGTGTTTGAATAATATTGAGAAGATCCCAGTATCATATCTTAAAATACATCTTGACTGGGCTATGCACTGGCCTTTCGGTCCTTCTATTTCATTATGGAATGCAACTTGGTGTAATAATTTTATTAAAAAGCCAACAGGAAGCAGATTCTTCTATCTTTTGCAGAATGGTTTGAGTGCACTCCTTATGAAGCTGGAATTCCAAAATATGGAGCTTATATTCCCATTCAGCATTTTGGCAGCAAGTTCTTCATGGGATACCTGATAGAGAAACACCCAGAAATTAGATTGAGCTTCTTCGAAGGTACAGTTAACAACTAAATCTGAAGTCCTAAAATAACAGTACATATGTGGGGTAATGGCTGCTTTGGGGAAGTGTGTGTTAAGAAGGAGCATAGGAAAAGAAGTAGGCTATTCAGCCCCTTGAGCCTGTTAAACTGACAGGTCTGTAGTTTCCTATTTTTTCCTTCTTTCCTCAGTAGTGGAGTGACATTTGCTATTTCCAATCCAAAGGCACAGTTCAGGGAACTGCCTGTTCTTTTAATACCCTGGGGTGGAAACCATCCAGATCCGAGAGATTTGTCTATCTTAAGTCCTATTATTTTCTCCATTACCATTTTCTTTCTTTAATTCCAATAAGTTCCTCTTCATGACTTAGTTTGAGGTTCCCTTGTACCGCTAGCATTTTGTCATCTTCCTCTATCGAGAAAACAATGTGAAGTATTAATTTTTTGAGTCTGTCATTTCCTTTTTGTCCATTATGGTATGCAGCAGGTCAAACATGGGCAAGGTAACCTCCTACTGATTGCCACCTACTGCCCTCCCTCAGCTGATGACTCAGTACTCCTCCATGTTGAACACCACTTGGAGGAAGCACTGAGGGTGGCAAGGGCACAAAATGTACTCTGGGTGGGGGACTTCAATGTCCATCACCAAGAGTGGCTCGGTAGCACCACTACTGACCGAGCTGGCCGAGTCCGAAAGGACATAGCTGCTAAACTGGGTCTGCGGCAGGTGGTGGGGGAACCAACACGAGGGAAAAACATACTTGACCTCGTCCTCACCAATCTGCCTGCCGCAGATGCTTCTGTCCATGACAGTATTGGTAGGAGTGACCACCGCACAGTACTTGTGGAGACGAAGTCCCGCCTTCACATTGAGGATACCATCCATCGTGTTGTGTGCCACTATCACCGTGCTAAATGGGATAGATTTCAAACAGATCTAGCAATGCAAAACTGGGCATCCATGAGGCGCTGTGGGCCATCAGCAGCAGCAGAATTGTACACATCCACAATCTGTAACCTCATGGCCCGGCATATCCCCCACTCTACCATTACCGTCAAGCCAGGAGACCAACCCTGGTTCATTGAAGAGTGCAGGTGGGCATGCCAGGAGCAGCACCAAGCATACCTCAAAATGAGGTGACAACCTGGTGAAGCTACAACACAGGACTATCTGCGTGCCAAACTGCATAAGCAGCATGCGATAGACAGAGCTAAGCGATCCCATAACCAACGGATCAGATCTAAGCTCTGCAGTCCTGCCACATCCAGCGTGAATGGTGGTAGACAATTAAACAACTAACTGGAGGAGGTGGCTCCACAAATATCCCCATCCTCAATGATGGGGGAGCCCAGCACATCAGTGCGAAAGATAAGGCTGAAGCATTTGCAACAATCTTCAGCCAGAAGTGCCAAGTTGATGACCCATCTCGGCCTCCTCCTGAAGTCCCCAGCATCACAGATGCCAGACTTCAGCCAATTCGATTCACTCAGCGTGATATCAAGAAATGACAAGGCACTGGATACTGCAAAAGCTATGGGCCCTGACAATATTCCGGCAATAGTACTGAAGACCTGTGCTCCAGAACTTGCCACGCCCCTAGCCAAGCTGTTTCAGAACAGCTACAACACTGGCATCTATCCTGCAATGTGGAAAATTGCCCAGGTATGTCCTGTACACAAAAAGCAGGACAAGTCCAACCCGGCCAATTACCGCCCCATCAGCCTACTCTCAATCATCAATAAAGTGATGGAAGGTGTCATCAACAGTGCCATCAAGCGGCACTTGCTTAGTATTAACCTGCTCAGTGACGCTCAGTTTGGGTTCCGCCAGGGCCACTCAGCTCCTGACCTCATTGCAGCCTTGGTTCAAACATGGACAAAAGAGCTGAACTCGAGAGGTGAGGTGAGAGTGACTTCCCTTGACATCAAGGCAGCATTTGACCGAGTATGGCATCAAGGAGCCCTAGCAAAACTGAGGTCAATGGGAATCAGGGGGAAACCCTCCGCTGGCTGGAGTCATACCTAGTGCAAAGGCAGATGGTTGTGGTTGTTGGAGGTCAATCATCTGAGCTCCAGGACATCACTGCAGGAGTTCCTCAGGGTAGTGTCCTGGGCCCAACCATCTTCAGCTGCTTCATCAATGAGCTTCCTTCAATCATAAGGCCAGTTCACTGATGATTGCACGATGTTCAGCACCATTCGTGACTCCTCGGATACTGAAGCAGTCCGTGTAGAAATGCAGCAAGACCTGGACAATATCCAGGCTTGGGCTGATCAGTGGCAAGTAACATTCGCGCCACACAAGTGCCAGGCAATGACCATCTCCAACAAGAGAGAATCTAACCATCTCCCCTTGACATTCAACGGCATTACCATCGCTGAATCCCCCACTATCAACATCCCAGAGCTTACCATTGACCAGAAACTGAACTGGAGTAGCCATATAAATACCGTGGCTGCAAGAGCAGGTCAGAGGCTAGGAATCCTGAGGCGAGTAACTCACCTCCTGACTCCCCAAAGCCTGTCCACTATCTACAAGGCACCAGTCAGGAGTGTGATGGAATACTCTCCACTTGCCTGGATGGGTGCAGCTCCAACAACACTCAAGAAGTTCGACACCATCCAGGACAAAGCAGCTCGCTTGATTGGCACGCCATCAACAAACATTCACTCCCTCCACCACCGACGCACAGTAGCAGCAGTGTGTACCATCTACAAGATGCACTGCAGCAATGCACCAAAGCTCCTTAGACAGCACCTTCCAAACCCGCGACCTCTACCAACTAAAAGGACAAGGGCAGCAAATACATGGGAACATCACCACATGCAAGTTCCCCTCCAAGTCACACACCATCCTGACTTGGAACTCTATAGCCGTTCCTTCACTGTCGCTGGGTCAAAATCCTGGAACTCCCTTCCTAACAGCACTGTGGGTCTACCTACTCCAAATGGACTGCAGCGGTTCAAGAAGGCAGCTCACCACCACCTTCTCAAGGGCAATTAGGGATGGGCAATAAATGCTGGCATAGCCAGTGATACCCACTTCCCATGAATGAATAAAAAAAAAAATCTGTCATGGGGAATAATGGCTCCTTTGGGGAAGTAATTTGTAATATGCTTTTTATGTGGATTAACGTTGGCTTGATTTGTGTTGAATTAGCTGATCTCAGGCAGGAGTAGGGGTGATAAAATTGGAATTGGTGCCCCGGAGTGATGTTTGGTGTTGGGGTGGGGGCAGCGAGTCAGTCATGGTGGAGTAATATATTCAAGGTTCTTACTCCTAATCAGTATCCAGTGCCCAGACTGAGAATGTGAGGTTCGCTCACATATACAGGCAATCTCAACTTGAAGAATAGCTCCTGGAGGTCTCTCAGTACTGCACCACAGCACCTGCCTGCACACTTAGAGCAGTGGATGGGGAGGTCTGTACCCTCAGTGGAAGGGGGAAGGATTCTGCACTTTTATGAGGTTGGGAGGGGTTCTGCATTCCCTGGGTAGGGGGGAAGCTGCAGCCTTGGTTGGTGGGGAGGGTGGGTATCTTCACCCTTGGGTGGGGTGGACAATCTAAGCAACTGGGGAAAGAAAAAAATGAAAATGATTGTACTCCTTCCTGTGCAGGCCAATGGGGTAGTGCTTTTGCAGCAAACCTGGAGGAGATCCTGAGGGAGACGATCGGCACCTCCAACACCTGGTTGCAGAGTTTACATGACGCTATCAGGGTGACAGGTACCAATTTGTCTCTCTGTCTTATTACAAAAGCCAATAATTGCCAGCCCAGCCCTGCCATTTGTACAGAGTACTGACTGAGATGCAGGAAGTCTTTGAGAGACACAAAGAGGCTGATAAGTCATGAGGCTTATGATTAAATGGGACCCTTTAGTAAGTGTAAAACTCTTATTTTTTTCTCACCCTGGTCATTCCCCCTTGTACGGCCCCCATCTCTCTTCAGCTCCCTTCAGTTGAAGGGGCGCAGACTTGAGCATTTATAATGGACAACTGGTTTGGACATTCATCGCCAGATCTGGCTGGATCACATAAATCACCATCAGGTCCTGCTCTCCTCGGCCAAAACTGCTCACTATTATTCCAGGATCATCCTGTAATGCAAAAATAAACGTTGGCTTATGTTACCCACTACAAACCTTTCTCTGCCCCTCGACCCTCACCTCCAACAACAAGTGCAAGGAGCTCATTAAAATTGAGACCACCCATTCAGTTACGTCTGCCACTTGACCTCCCTTCTCCCTAGCTCACCAAGCCAAACGTTCCCCCTGACCCCCAACCCAGCCCTTGCTCTGAAGTCTTACCTTTCTTTCCTATCTGCCCCCATGCTCTCTCTGAGCTCACCTTGTCTCCGAAACCCACCTGTTACTCCCTTGACCCTATTCCCACTAAACTGCTGACCACCGATCTTCCCAGCCCTCCCCATTTTAGGTGATATTGTTAACAGTTTTCTCTCCTTCATTCACTTTCAGATCTGCTGTCATCACCCACTGTCTCATAAAACGCACCCTTGATTCCTCTGTCCTTGCAAAACCTTTCCTTCAAAGTCCTTGAATGTGTTGTCGCCTCACAAATCCGTGTCCATCTTTCTCCATGTTTGGATATCTGCAGTGGGGTTCCCATCCCTGCCACAGCACTGAAACAGTCCTTATCGGAATCACAAATGACATCCTATGTTACTGTGATAAAGCTAAACTTTCCTTCCTTGTCCTTCTCGACCTGTCTGCAGCCTTTGACACAGATGACCACACCATTCCCCTCTAACGCCTCTCTGCTGTCATCCAGCTGGGTGGGACTGCTCTCACCTGGTTCCATTCTTATCTGTCTAATTATAGCCAGAAAATGGCTTCTCTTCCCACTCCTGCAGGATTATCTCTGGATTTCCCAAGGATCCATCTGTGGTCCCCTCCTATTTCTCATCTACATGCTGCCCCTTGATGACAAAAAACACTACATTAGCTTCCACATGAACTCTAATGACTTCCATATCTACCTCATCACAACCTTTTTCAAACCCTCTACTGTCTCTGTTATGTCACACTGCTTGTCCGATATCCAGTAATGGATAAGCAGAAATTTCCTCCAGTTAAACATTGGGAAGACCAAAGCCATTGTCTTTATTCTCTGCCACAAATTCCATTCCCTAGCCACTGAATCCATCCCTCTCCCTGGCACAATCTGAAACTGAACCAGACCAGTTGCAGCCTTGTCCTTTTTGATTCTGAATTGACATTCCAACCATATATCCACTCCATCACCAAAATCACCTACGTCCATCTCTAATGTCGCTAGTCTCCACCCCTGCCTCAGCCCATCTGCTGCTGAGCCCCTCATCCATGCCTTTGTTACTTCCAGACTTCACTATTTCTATACTCTTCTGACTCGTCTCCCACTTTGCACCTTCTTTAAACTTCAGCTCATCCAGAACTCTGCTGCCTGTATCCTAACTTGCACCAATTCCTGTTCACCCATCGCCACTGTGCTCGCTGAACTACATTGGTTCCTGGTCCGGCAACACTTCGAATTTTAAAATTCTCATCCTTGTTTTCAAATCCTTGCATGGCCTTTCCCATCCCTATCTCTGTGACCTCTCTAGCCCTACAATTGTCCGAGATCGACACACTGCTCCAATTCTGGCCTCTTGCGCATCCCTGATTTTCATCACTCCACCATTGATGGCCATGTCTTCAGCTGCCTAGACCCTAAACTCTGGAATTCCCTCCCTAAACCTCTCTCCCTTTAAGATGCTCCTTAAAACCTACCACTTTGACCAAACTTTTGGTCACCTGCCCTAATATCTCCTTATGTGGCTTGGTGTCAAATTCTGTTCATTATTCCTGTGAAGTAGTTCGGGACATTTTATTATGTTAAAAATGAATGCAACTTGTCGCTCCAACTATCAGTTATAACTTTGTTATTCTGTCTTTCTTTTAAGCACATGTCTATGTTCCTACAGGCTCAGAATGGCTGGGAGTGAGCAGTAGGGCTGTAATTAAGCTGCTAAACTCTGAAACACATCATGTATGGTTTATAAACATCGTTTGAACCCTTCAGTTCAGACATGCAAGCTGTTACTGATTCTGTACTGAGCATAACTTTTAATGACCTGTGCATTATAGCTACATTTCTTGAAGTGATTTGTACTGTTAAGTTTCACACTTACGATAAAGCTGCTCTCTGTCTTCTGATCTGAAGGTGATGTGCTGATATGTTGCTGTTACAGATAAACGTTCACTATCACATCGATCTCACCCTCAAATGCGGACGGTCATTCCAGCCAGCATGTTGGACAGTATAGTAAAGAACTTATTTGTGTCCCGTCTGTCAGGAACAGAGACCTACAACTTCCTACGTGGCCTCTTTCTGCATCGGATGTATGAGCAGAACCACAACTTCATAAATGGGCAAAGTACTTTATCTGTCTGTCTATCTGTCTAGCAAGTTTTGTGCCTGTATGTCTGTAATACTGCAGTATTTTATTAAGTCTTCAGTATTGATGCATGCTAACTGCATGATACAACTAAGCATTTGGAACCCAGCGTTAGCCAATCTGTGATATCATAGATCAGGTCCCCAAAACATGTGTGGTAGCCATTTCTGTGACTGTTACTTTTACATTGGCTTTCTATTTTCAAGTTACCTTTGGTGCTCATCCCTACTTAGCAGAGGAGAGAGAAATAGAAGTGGAGGACGACAGAGAGAAACAAGTGAAGGAGGAGAGAACCAGGGGTTTACATACATAAATCTTTGAAGATGGAAGGGCAAGTTAAGAAGCCCGTTTTAAAAAGGCATATGGGATCCTTGGCTTTATATACAGAGGAATAGAGTACAAAAAGCAAATCAGTTATGTTAAACTTTTTAAAAATACTGTTTAGACTTGAGTATTATGACCAATTCTGGGTACTACACTTCAGGAACATTGTCGAGGCCTTAGAGAGGATGCAGAGGAGATTTACCAGAATGACACCGGAGATGAAAGACTTCAGTTACATGGAGAGACTAGAGAAGTTGGGGTTAGTTCTCCTTAGAGCAAAGAAGGTCAAGATGACATTTGATAAAGGTGTTCAAAATTAGGAAGAGTGTTATTAGAGTAAATAAGGAAAAATTCTTTCCAGTGTCAGTAGGGTCAGTACACAGAGGACACAGCTTTACAATAATTTGCAAAAGAACCAGAGAGGAGATGAAGAGTTTTCTTTACATATTAAGTTGTCGTAACCTGGAATGCACTGCCTGAAGGGGTGGTGAAAGCAGATTCAATCGTAAATTTCAAAAGGAAAGTGGAAAAATATGTCACTATTCCCTTAAATGAAGCTCTTTGTTTAGGAGAAGAAGTCTGGAATCTGCAACAAATTAAGTAACCTTTTGCATAATCCTGTACATTTTGGTACATCTGCTTCCAGTATCCCACCTGTTTTAAGTGCTTCATAAGCAGTCCAAGTTCCCATGTGACCTCTGCAAGATTCATCATGAGCTTGCTGTAACATCGTCCCCTTTATGGAAAAGAAACTACCCACTGGATTATTCTGCATTTTTTATATGGATTAGTAATTCTTTTCCATGTTCAAATTTTGTTTCTTAATAAACATAGTTTGCATTGGACAGCAAATCGTAGGATGAAATTTCATTTCCTTCAGGATATTTTGCATAGCAATAACGTTTTCCTATCGCCTCACCTTTTTTTCTACATCTTAATTAGGTTGAAACTATGATTAGTCTCTCTCCTTGAACATAGATTCTGTAGACAACCTTTTCACCATCTGCAGATTTCCTCTTAACTTTGGTAAGAGTTTTCCTAGTGTAAGCACCTACCTGTTGTCAAGTATTGTGCTTTTGAAAGCACAATGACTTGGTATAAAAAAAGACTTGCATTTTTATATCACCTTCCACCATCTCAGGATGTCCCTAGGCGTTTTACAGCTAATGAAGTACTTTTGACGTAGAGTCACTGTTGTAATATGGACGACACAATACTGATGCTAATATTCACACCACACAAATGCCAGGCAATGACAACCTCCAACAAGAGAATCTAACCATCTCCTCTTGACATTCAATGACATTACCATTGCTGAATCCCCTACTCTCAGCATCTTGGGAGTTACCATTGACCATAAACTTAACTGGAACAGCCACATAAATACTGTGGCAACAAGAGCAGGTCAGAGATTGGGAATTCTGTGGCGAGTAACCCAACTCCTGACTCCCCAAAATCTGTCCACCATCTGCAAGGCACTAGCCAGGAGTGTGGAATAGTCCCCACTTGCCTGGATGTGCAGCTCCAACAACACTCAGGACGTTCGGCATCATCCAGGACAAAACATACCACTTGATCAGCACCCCATCCACCACCTTAAACATTCACTCCCTCCACCACTGACGCACAGTGTGTATCATCTACAAGATGCAGTGCAGCAACTCGTCAAGCCTCCTTCGACAGCACCTTCCAAAACCCACGACCTCTTCCACCTAGAAGGATAAGGACAGCAGACACTGCCAGCTGCAAGTTCCCCTCCAAACCACACACCATCCTAACTTGGAAATTTATTCCCATTCCTTCGCAGTCGCTGGATCAAAATCCTGGAACTCTCTCCCTATAGGCACTGTGGGTGTACCTGCACCAGATGGATTGCAGCGGTTCAAGAAGGCAGCTCATCACCACCTTCTCAAGGGCAATTAGGGATGGGCAGCAAATGCTGGCCTAGCCTGTGACGCCCACATCCTATAAAAGGAATAATTTAAAACAATTATGTAAACTGTCTCAAGAAAGAATGTTTTATCTTTCTCTGGATAGGCAAGGCATAAGTTGCTATTAAGCTTGTCTTTCAGCTCATTCGCAACATCTTTGTGTACAGGTTCCCAAGCTCAGGCTTCCATTTCCCTTAACAATTTAATTTAGGATTGGGTGATTTCTGCTTTGTTCTGAATAAATTAATGGGAGTAGTTACAAACTTCCAGAAAACTATGTAATTCTTTGCTATTGGTTGGACTTCTGATGGGTTAACCTGATTCAGCTGTGGACAAAATCCATCAGGCCCCACTTCATATCCTGTATCATTTACCTTCTGTTGACACCTTTGTCCCTTAGTTAATGACAATCTAGCTCCAGCAGTTTTCTGGCTCAGAAAGAACAATTTTAATTTTGTTTAAATTATCTGGATATGAGTCACTTTATTAATATGTCGTCTACACGAAGTTTCATCTCTGTTCTGTAAGAAAATAGCAAAGTCATAGAGAGATACAGCACCAAAACAGGCCCTTCGGCCCAACGAGTCCATGCTGACCATCAACCACCCATTTATAATCCTACATTAATCCCATTTCCCTCTCACATCCCCACCTACCCTGGATTCTCCACTGGGGAATTTAAGTATCCAGAGGGCATCCATTTGATTTGTACTGTCCCTTATTCAAAAGAAAAGTGTTGGTCTTTTGGACTTTTTAAAAATGTGCCAGATAAGTTGAATTACATTCTCCAGTATTTCTGTCCATCAGTTTATTTAATATTTAGTCATAGAGTCGTACAGTATAGAAACAGGCCCTTCGGCCCACCGCGTTCATGCTGACCATAATGCCTAATCTATACTAATCCCACCTGCCTGCATTAATTCCATATCCCTCTATGCCTTGCTCATTCAAGTACCTGTCCGGATGCCTCTTAAATGTTGCTACTGTTCCTGCCTCCACCACCTCCTCAGGCAGCTCATTCCAGATACCCACTATTCTTTGTGTGAAAAATTTACCCCTTTGATCCCCTTTAAACCTCCTCCCTCTCACCTTAAATCTATGCCCTCTAGTTTTGGTCAACCCTACCATGTATTTCTTGGACCAATTGAAAGAATGTTAAGGGTATTCTGTATTGTTGCACAAACATAATTTTTTTTTGTTAGGATCTGTGGGTATTCTGGTCACATGTAAATTGGTTTCACCACAGTCGTATGACAAAAAGATCCTTAAACTCCCAAAACATCTCTTAATTGTTCCCTTTTGGAATTTGATTCCAAAGCATCAGCAGCTTCAATTTGTTATTGTGCCATTTGGACAAATTCTGGAGAATCTTTCTGTTCCCTTTTCAACCTTTTTCAAATTCCTTTTGAAAAATCTTCTGCAACTGAATTTACAATATTGTAGACTTTGGTTCCACTGTTTGACTGGTCTGTCTTTCCTATTCTTTCAAACAGAAGTAAGCAATTGGGTTTAATCGCAATTGGCAAGCCTGAGTTGCATCATAAGGAAAAATGATTGAATTATTATTAAATCTTTAGGGCTAGTTTGCACTCCATCAAGTTCACCCCCTCTAGTTAAGCTTTCTGGCAATTTCCTTATAATAATTACAGCTAGTTCTACATTATGATATGCCAATTTCAGTGTCTTCCTCCGCTTTGGGTTAGTATTTTGAATCAGCAAATTTGTGAATCTTTTCCTAGCATCTAAACAAGGGGTTCCATGAATTTCTAAACCAGTATCAATAAACTGTGTACTGGGTTCAAAGAGTGCCGCTGAATCAGGCATCTCCTGACTTTCATTAATTGTATGCATTTTCACAGTACGGTATTGATCACTATGTGAAGAACAGTATCCTAAATTTGCCTTTTATTTGTGTTCTCAGGGTTTATTTTGAAGTTATTTTCCTAATCTAGCATGTCCGTTCCATTAATTATATTATACCTCTAAGATCGACTCTAGTCTCCTCCTTTCAAGGCTGAAAAGCATAGTCTTTCATCATAACTCAGACCTCTAACCTCATGACTCTTCGCTGCACTGCTTGCTGTGCTTGGTCTCCCTTGTATCTCAGTGACCGAAACTGGATAGTGTTCAAGCTGTAGTCTGATCAGGGCACTACACAATTTGAGCATGGCTTCCTCTATAGCTAAGCATTGTATTGGTTTACTTGATGGCTGCTTGTTGGACACCCTTGAGAGGCTGAATAATTGAACTTCCTTGTATCTTTGAGCAACAGACTTTTCAACATAAGCAGGATGGCTTTGAAGTGTCATGAGAAGAAAGCATAACTTGTCTTCTGCTTTTAAGTGTTTATGTGCTTATGCAAGGAAATACGTGACAGTAATGACATCAGCCATGGATGATTAACTTATAACTTTGGTGGCATAGGTAGAGGGATCCATTAACTATAGTATAGAAAGATAACAGTTAATAAAGCAAGAGGTTGAGAACAACTGAGTCAGAAAGTCCTGTTACATAAAGTAGCTTTGGAGTAAACAGCTACAACTGTTTACAAGAATAGAAGGATTGAGAATAGATACGTAATGAGGTCTTAACTGTGACATGTAGCTTTGATGTAGAGAAAATATCATGTATAAAGGTATGTGGTTTTCAATAATTCTTCAGAGGACTCGAAAGATAGAACTTGAAGCCGAAAAGTACTTCCTTGATCCAGGTTCAGCTGATTGCCAATCCTACACCTGTCCTATAAACTATACTATCAAGTGTCCTGTGCTTACAGGAAATGTGTTTTGATCTATAGAAACAATGTGGTTGATTGCTAACCCTGCTCTATAGCAATGTCTGCAGTGGTTGGACATGCATCAGATCTACAGAACCTCCTCTCCGTCACCATCGTCTTTAGCTTTTTCTACATGGTTCACGAAGTACTTAACGTTGGCCACTTTTCTTACCATGTGCAGTACTTTTCATTTGCCCATATTCAATTTCATTCCCTATTATTCCACCTAATTATGTATTTTATCCAATTTATTGTAAATTTGTCAAGCTCAGTCCTCAGTTTGGTAATATCTACAGATTTGACCATCCTTCATTGACTTTCTGAGTCCAAATTATTAATGTGAATTAGAAACCATTGCGGTTCCAACAATTAGCCCTGGAATCTCATTCAGCAACCCCCGCCCCACTTTGACATTTGCAGGACTGTGGGGAAAGAGGAGGCGAGTGGGATGGGTTGGTTAGCTCTTCAAAGAGCCAGCACAGACACAATGGGCTGAATGGCCTCCTATGTTGCATGGTTATAACCAGTGCCCATTGTTTTTGACCCTTTAACGAATTTCTACCCACTCCCAAGATTTGCGCCAGTGCTTTGTGATTAACAGATATCCTTTAATGTGCAGCTTTCTCAACTGCCTTCTCCAAGACTAGGTACAGTGACAGGAGGGAGTTTTCCCAGGGACTTTGGAGAGGGGTGGCGGTGGGGGGGGGGGGGGGGAAATTGCGTAAAAGGGGGTCATGCCGTGTGTTTACAGCTCTTCCCGCTTCTCCCGGTGGCGGCTTCTGTGGGTTGACGGCAACCTGCCCGGCAGCGTGGCATCCAATTGAGGTTGATAGTTAGGCAATTAGCTGCAATTTTCCAAGGACAGTGCTATTTTTCCAGTGTCGCATGGTTCCCATGATGTGTCAGCACCTCGGTAACTCAGAGGAGGCGAGTGCACAGCAGGATGTCGGAGCAGCATGAAAGTTCAATCAATTCCAACCATTAACGACACAAAATGTCAAGTCTGAGGTCTTCTACAGGCAGAGGCTTTCCATTGCATGATTATAGTACTGGGGTGATGTATTGGCTTCCATCAGCCTTATCGCGCCTCCAGTTTTCACCCTCCCTCTCCTGCTGCATTCACCTCAACAACAATTTCACTGCAGACACAGTGAAGACTGTTGACCACCCTTGCCATGGCACGTGCTCAATCGATCTGCTGCCTTCTCAACCCACTGCTGTCCCTAATTGAACAGCAATCCCCAGGTGGCATGTTCATTGGTCGCCTTCCAGAAAGTTGACCCGGAAGGTGCACTGCTTTCGTGGCCGGGTTACGGACCCAGAAATGGTCCCGACAGCCAAAAATATTCTATGTTGGGAAAATTCAGCCCAGAGTTTCCCTTAGTTGATTTGGGGTGTGATTTCCTTCAAAAAGAAGTCAAGGAGGTTGCTCATACAGACTCTTCCCTTTCTAAATCAATTTAACCTGCTCTTTATTTGGTTACCATGCAGGTAATCCTCAATACTCAATACTACTAATAAATAATAGTTACTCATGATATTGAAGCAAGACTAATGGGTTTGTAGATGTCTGCATTTGTTTGTCCTCATGTGAAAATAGATACCATGTTAGTCTATATTCAATTTGCTGGGATGCTCAATGTTCATGGACTGACTCATACTGACCATGAATGCCTAACAAATGCTCTCCCGTGCCTGCCTTAATGCTCAGCGTGGCTCTTGGTCGCACTCTCAAATCGGAGTCAGAAGATTATGGGTTTGAGTTTCATTTTGAGTCTTGAGTACATAATCTAGGCTAGCACTTCAGTGTATTGCTGAGTGAGTGCTGTCTTTCGAATGAGACACTTAAATGAGACCCTCTCTATCTGTCTAGATGAACATAAAATATAAGAACATAAAAAATAGGAGTTGTTGTAAGCCATTCGTTCCTTTGTGTATGCTCTGTCATTCATTAAGATTATGACTGATCTTCAACCTCGATTCCACCTCCTGCACTATCCCCATATCCCTTAATTCCCTTGTATCGAAAAATCTATAAATTTCTGTTTTGAATATACTAAACAACTGAGCGCCATATGAGAATTACAAAGTTCCACAACCCTTTGAAGAAATTTCTCCTCATTGCAGACCTGAATGGCCAATCCCTTATTCTGAGACTGTGACCCCTGGTTTTAGATACCCCAGCCAAGGGAAATATTCTCCCAGCATCTGTCACGCCCCTTTATTATTTTATGCTTCAGCTGCGACTTATTTGGCAGCACTCTCGCCATTGAATCATGTAGTTCCGGGTTCAAGTCCCACTCCAGGACTTGAGCAGAAAAATCAAGGCTCGTGCTCCAGTGCAGTAATGAGAGAATTCTGCAGTGTTGGAGGTGTCGTTTTTCAGATGAGACATTTAAACCGAGGTCCCGACTGTCCTCTCAGGTAGATGTAAAAGATCCTGTAGCATTATTTCGAAGAAAAGCAGCGGAATTATCCTTGGTGTCCTGGCCACTCTTCATCCCTCAATCAAAATCACAAAAACAGATGATCTGGTCATTATCACATTGCTATTTATGGGAGCTTGCTGTGCACAAATTGGCTGCTGTGTTTCCTACATTGCAACAGTGACTACACTTCAAAAGTACTTCATTGGCTGTAAAGCACTTTGAGATGTCCGGTGGTTATGAAAGGCACTGTATAAATGCAAGTCTTTTTTTCAATGAGGCCATGTCTCATTCTTCAATGTTACAGGGAATATAGGCTCATGGATTAATTAATGACCTCATAGTAAAGGAGCCTCTAGGCAACAGTGATCATAACATGACGGAATTTCACATTCAGTTTGACGGTGAGGAGTGTGTATCTAAGACTCGTGTCTTAAACCTAAATAAAGGCAATTACAAGGGTATGAAGACAGAGTTGGCTAAAGTGAACTGGGAAAATAGATTAAAAGGTAGGACAGTAGAGAAGCACTGGCAGACATTTAAGGAGATATTTAATAACTCTCAGCAAAGATATGTTACATTGAGAAAGAAAGACTGGGAAGGATGCACTATCCGTGACTAACTAAGGCAATTAAGGATAGTATCAAATTGAAAGAGAAAATGTACAATGCAGTGAAGATTCGTGGTAGGTCAAAAGATTGGACAGATTTTAGAAACCAGCAAAGAATGACTAAGAAAAGGAGGGAGAAACTAGAGTATGAGAGAAAGCTACCTTGAAATATAAAAACAGATAGGAGTTTCTACAAGTATTTAAAAAGGAAAAGAGTAACTAAAGTGAGTGTTGGTTCCTTAGAGAGAGAGACTGGGGAATTAAGAATGGGAATATTAACGATTTGGACATAAATGTAGGGGAAGTGATCAAGAATTGGACATGTGGTTGATAACGAGGGGGACTGTAGACTGCAAGAAGATATCAATGGACTGGTCAGGTGAGCAGAAAAGTGGCAAATGGAATTTAACCCAGAAAAGTGTGAGGTGATGCATTTGGGGAGGTCAAACAGGGCAAAGGAATATAAAATAAAGGGATATTGAGAGGTGTAGAGGAAGTGAGGGACCTTGGAGTGTATATCCACAGATCCATGAAGGTAGCAGGACAGGTCGATAAGGTGATTAAGAAGGCATTTGGAATCTTGAAGTCCTTTCCTTTATTGGCTGAGGCATAGAATGTAAGAGCAGGGAGGTTATTCTGGAACTATATAAAATATTAGATAGGTCACAACATGAGTACTGTTTGCAGTTCTGGTCACCTCATTACAGAAAGGATGTAATTGCACTAGAGAGGGTACAGAGGAGATTTACGAGGATGTTGCTAGGACTGGAAAAATGCAGAAATTGGAAGATTGGAAAGGTTAGGGTTGTTTTCCTTGGAACAAAGGAGGCTGAGGAGAGATGTAAAAAAATTGTGAGGGGCCTAGATAGAGTGGATGGGAAGGGCCTATTTACCTTAGCAGAGGGATCAGTGACTAGGGGGCATAGATTTAGTGATTGATAGAAGGATTAGAGGGAAGATGAGGAAAACATTTTTCACCCAGAGGGTGGTGGGGATCTGGAACTCACTGCCTGAAAGGGTGGTAGAGGCAGGAACCCTCAACTCATTTAAAAGGTGCCTGGATGTGCACCTGAAGTGTTGTAACCTGTAGGGCTACGAACCAAATGCTGGAAAGTGGGATTAGGCTGGGTGGCTTGCTTTTGGGTCGGAGCAGACATGATGGGCCAAGTGGCCTCTTTCTGTGCATAAATTTTCTATTCTGTGAAACAAGGAAATGGCGGAAGCATTGAACAGATATTTTGTGTCTGTCTTCACTGTCGAAGAGAAAAAAAATCCCAAGAATACTTGAAAATCAAGCGATAAAAGGAAAGGAGGAACTTGGAACAATCTCAAATACGTGGGAAAAAGTACTGGTACTTTTATTAGAACTAAAGGCTGACGAGTCCTCTGGACTTGATGGCTTGCATCATAGGGTCGTAAAAGAAGTGGCTGCAGCGATTGTTAATGCATTGGTTGTGATTTTCCAAAATTCCCTAGATTCTGGAAAGGTCCCAGTGGATTGGAAAATCGCAAATGTAACTCTATTCAAGAAAGGAGGAAGACAGAAAGCAGGAAACTGTAGGCCAGTTAGCCTAACATCTGTCATGGGGAAAATGCTAGAATCCATTATTTAGAAGGTAATAGCAGGACATTTGGAAAGTTATAATACAGTCAGGCAGAGCCAACACGCTTCTGTGAAAGGATGATCATGTTTGACTAATTTATTAGAGTTCTTTGAGGAAATAACAAGCAAGGTGGATAAAAGGAAACCTGCAGATGTGATGTGCTTGGATTTCCAAAGGGTATTCGATAAGGTGACACATCAAAGGTTACAACACAAAGTAAGAATTCATGGTGTAGGGGCTAACATATTAGCATGGATGGAGGATTGGTTAGCTACCAGGAAACAGAGTAGGGATAAATGGATCATTTTCGGATTGGCAAGCCATTACTAGTAGAATGCCGCAGGGATCAGTGCTGGGCCTCAACTAGTTACAATCTATATCAATCTCTTGGATGAAGGCACCGAATGTATGGTAGCTAAATTGGCTGATGACACAAAGATAGGGAGGAAAGTAAGCTGTCAAGAGGACATAAAGAGTCTACAACGGGATTTAGATAGGTTGTGAGTGGGCAAAAATTTGGCATTTGCAGCAAAATGTGGGAAAAGCTGAACTGGTGCACTTAGGCAGGAAGAATAGAGAAGCACTATTATTTAAATAGACAGAGACTGCAGAACTCTACAGTACAGTGAGAGCTGGCTGTCCTGATACATGAATCACCAAAAGTTACTATGCAGGTACAGCGAGTGATTAGGAAGGCAAATGACCTGTTGGCATTTATTGCAAGGGGAATCGAGTATAAAAGTAGGGAATTGTTGCTACAGTTGTACAGGGCCTTAGTTAGACTGCATCTGGAGTACTGTGTACAGTTTTGGTCTCCTTACTTAAGAAAGGATATAATTGCATTAGAAGCAGTTCAGAGAAGTTCATTCGACTGATTCCTGAGAGGAAGGGGTTATCTTATGAAAAAAGGTTGAACAGGTTGGGCCTATACCTGTTGGAGTTCAGAAGAATGAGAAGTGACTTGACAGATGGCTGCTGAGAGGATGTTTCCCCTCGTATGGGAGTCTGGAACTAGGGGACACAGTTAAAAATGGGGGGTCACCCATTTAAGACAGAAATTAAGAGAATTTCTTTTCTCTGAGGGTTTTTAGTCTGTGGAATTCTCTTACCCCAGTGAGCAGTGGAAGCTGGGTCATTGTATATGTTCAAGGCTGAATTAGATAGATTTTTGATCAACAAGGGAGTCAAATGTTATGGGGGCAGACAGGAAAGTGGAATTGAAGTTATGATCAGATCAGCCATGCTTTTATCAAATGGCGGAGCAGGCTCAAGGGGCTGGATGGCCTACTCCTGCTCCTAATTCTTGTGTTCTTGTGCTGCTCAATCTCTCCTCATAAGACAATCCCCTCATCTCAGCAACCAGCTAGTGAACCTTTCTTGTACCCTTTATCAAAGAGCAAGGAGTTCTCCCAGCATTCCGGCCAACATCCAGGGGAAGCTGGCTAAGTACGTGAGAGAGAAAGGAGTGGGATATGTTGATGGGTTTTGATGAAGTAGATAGAGTGGACAGTGGCTCTTGTGGAGCATTAGTACCAGCAGAGACCAAATGGCCTGTTTCTGTGCTGCAAATTCGATGTAACATTCATCTCTCAACCAGAAGGGTTTAACTCGTTTTTTATGTACTTTTTCAAAAGAAACTTTATGCCTTTACAGCATTTTGGGGCATTCTGAAAGTGTAAAATATGCTGTTTTAGGCAGTCTTAAGATTTTCATCTCATTTACATCAAAGCTTCTTAAAATTCCTCTAATTACAACCACATTGGGTTCTTGGGAATAATTGGAGGAAGTAATCATGTATTATGTTTACTATCTTGTGTTCTTCCTGTTTCAAGCCAATTTGCATCTTCTATGGTTCTCATTTCTTACTGTATAACACTGAAAGACATTTTTACTGTTAGGTTGTGTTTGCAGCTGTGATTTTTCACATTCCTCAGTTACCCTTCAGCCATGTTTCTGAATGTTCTTACATTTATCCAGTAAGCCACTTCACCTGTCTCCTTGCAGGATTCGTGAAGTTCATTCCATTTTTTAACTTTGCTTCTGATTAACTTACTGATCCATTTAGGTTCTTGATTATTTAGCTTGTGTCTGCCGATATCATGTATGTAGTTATCCTGCATGTTCAGCATTATGTCTTTACAGAAGGTCTAACTTCACCTCGACTGAAGTGTTGAACAATCCCCTTCACATCACTTCAATTCAGCTGTTCCGTCACACGCTTGGAAGTTAGCCTTTTTGAAATTATACGCACAGCTTCTGGTTCTTCTTTTTCGATGCATCAAGTTTTGTCATGTTGATATTACTTTTATGACTGAAGTAAACAATTTATTCTTTTTAATTTATGCTTTCTAAAAAATTTTTTTAGCTGCACATCTGGACTCCGCCCCAAACCATCTGACTCCAATGGATAATCAGCTGATGTTGGTTGATGCTGGATTCTCAATTAATTCAGCATTTCCTCTTGCGCTGCGGTCACAGAGACAGATCGATATCATGCTGTCTTTTAGTTTTAGTCGGGGATCCCCGTTCAAGGTGAGGAGAGGAATCTATGCAAAGTGCCTTAATGACATGGTTATGTGACCTTTCAATCCACATCCCGTCTTGTTGGTTGTATTTCTCCCTCGGGAGCAGAATGTACACAGTTTATGTACAATGGAACTTCAAAGTAGTTGTTCCCTCAGTTGAAAAATAAATCTAAAATATAGATACAAAGGAGGAGATGGAAGTTTGATGCATGTCATGCCTTATTTCCATGTTATACTATGTGTGCTGGCCTAGTAGTTATGGTAGTGGACGAGCAACTCAGAGGTCATGAGGTCAAATCTTACTGGAGCAAATCATGAAATTAAATGCATTTTAAATTCTGGTAATTTGTGGCTGGCACCAGAAAATAACAGTGAAAGTTGCCAGAGTGTCATAAAAACCCATCTGGTTGATTACTGCCATTCAGCTAAGGGAACCTGCTACCCTGACTTGGTCTGACTCCAGCTCCACACTATATGGGTAATTCTGAATGCCCTCAGGGCAAAAAGGGATGAGCAGTAAATATTGCAATGCTTCGGTTAGCCACATCCCAAAACAATTTTTTTTTAAATATAGTCGGGAAGGCACTACTGACACCAGACCATCGTTCTTTATTTTCCTCTGTGTACCATAGGGAAGATCCTGGAAATCCATACATATCAGACAAATGTCCTCATTATCCAAGACATGGCAGTAATTTTTGGTGTAGTCTTGAGGATTTCTCTAATGACCACTGCCCCCCATTTGGGCATCCTTTAATTTATTTCACATGTTCCATCCATACCAATATTTAAGCACATTCCCATGTAGCCTGTTTCCGCAACAGACTTATCCAAAGTCCAAATTCTGAGAATAAGTAAAAACATATTGACTTAAAATGTCCTTGGTTCTATCCCAGGAGAAGAATAAAGGCAAGTGCAGTTCTGAATAGTCATATTCAGCTAACAGTCAAGCCCTTGGAAAGGTATGGTTGCCGATCAATAATCAATACTTAGATTATTGTCCTTGTTGAGAGCAATAATATTATATTGTGATTAGAAGCCTAAGCTTTTCTTATATTGTCTATTGATACATGAAAGGATGCAACAGAACTAGTGAATCAGGAGTCAACAAGGGTTACATTGTGTGTAGAAAGTCAGAAAACCCTGTAATTGCATAGAATGAACATCTTCCATGTTTCAGTGCCATTTTCACTCTAACTCGTGGGGGGAGGGGGAAATCAATCAGCTGAAAACTTTCAATCCACAAACAGGACTGTCCCGGCAGACCCATTGTGTCAGCCTGCTCCTGCCCCACTGAACATATTTCTTTCTATCTTGACTCTATCTTTTCTCTGCTGGTCCAGTCTCTTCCCACCTACATCCGTGACTCCTCTGACGCCCTACGTCATTTTGACAATTTCCACTTTCCTGGTCCCAACTGCCTCCTCTTCACTATGGACGTCCAATCGCTCTACACCTCCATCCCCCAACAGGATGGTTTGAGGGCTCTCTGCTTCTTCCTGGAACAGAGGCCCAACCAGTCCCCATCCACCACCACCCTCCTCCGCCTGGCTGAACTTGTTCGCACATTGAACAACTTCTCCTTCAACTCCACGCACTTCCTTCAAGTAAAAGGTGTCGCTATGGGTACCCGCATGGGCCCTAGTTATGCCTGTCTTTTTGTGGGATATGTCGAGCATTCTTTGTACCAGTCCTACTCAGGCCCCCTCCCTGAACTCTTTTTCCGGTACATTGATGACTGTATCGGTGCCGTTTCCTGCTCCCGCCCCGAACTGGAAAACTTTATCAACTTTGCTTCCAATTTCCACCCTTCTCTCACCTTTACATGGTTCATCTCTGACACTTCCCTTCCCTTCCTCGACTTCTCTGTCTCCATCTCTGGGGATAGGTTGTCTACTAATATCCATTATACGCCCACCGACTCCCACAGCTACCTCGACTACACTTCTTCACACCCTACCTCCTGTAAGGACTCCATTCCATTCTCCCAGTTTCTCCGCCTCCGACGCATCTGCTCTGATGATGCTACCTTCCATGACGGTGCTTCTGATATGACCTCCTTTTCCCTCAACCGGGGATTTCCCCCCACTGTGGTTGACAGGGCCCTCAACCGTGTCCGGCCCATTTCCCGCACCTCTACCCTCATCCCTTTCCCTCCCAGAACTGTGACAGGGTTCCCCTTGTCCTCATTTTCCACCCCATCAGCCTCCGTGTCCAAAGGATCATCCTCCGCCATTTCTGCCACCTCCAGCGTGATGCCACTACCAGTCGCATCTTCCCCTCCCTTCCCGTCAGCATTCCGAAGGGATCGTTCCCTCCGCGACACCCTGGTCCACTCCTCCATTACCCCCACCACCTCGTCCCCATCCCATGGCACCTTCCCCTGCAATCGCAGGACGTGTAATACCTGCCCATTTACCTCCTCTCTCCTCACTATCCCAGGCCCCAAACACTCCTTTCAGGTGAAGCAGCGATTTTCTTGTACTTCTTTCAATGTAGTATACTGTATTCGCTGCTCACAGTGTGGTCTCCTCTACATTGGGGAGACCAAGCGCAGAGTGGGTGACTGCTTTGCGGAACATCTCCGCTCAGTCCGCAAGCAGGACCCTGAGCTTCCAGTTGCTTGCCATTTCAACACTCCCCCCTGCTCTCATGCTCACATCTCTGTCCTGGGATTGCTGCAGTGTTCCAGTGAACATCAACGCAAGCTCGAGGAACAGCATCTCATCTACCGATTAGGCACACTACAGCCTGCCGGACTGAACAGTGAGTTCAATAATTTCAGAGCATGACAGCCTTTTTACTTTCATTTTTAGTTTTTTTTTTTATTTTTTACAATTTTTTTTGTTGCATTTATTTCATTTCATCTTAGTTTGTTCAGTTTGCTTACCCACTGTTTTTTTTCTTGTTTGCACTTGCTGCTGTTCAATATTCAGTCCGTTAACACCTAATCTGTACTAATGCTTTGTCTTTCAACACACCATTAACATATTGTTTGCCTTTGCTCCATGACCTTTTGGTCAGCTATGTGGCCTTGTCCAATTCTCCTTTGTTATCTCTTGCCCCACCCCCACCTCACTTGCTTATAACCTGTGACTTTTCTAATATTTGTTAGTTCCGAAGAAGGGTCACTGACCCGAAACGTTAACTCTGCTTCTCTTTCCACAGATGCTGCCAGACCTGCTGAGTGGTTCCAGCATTTCTTCTTTTTATTTCAGCTGAAAACTTAGTTGTCTCCCTGTCTACGGGTTAAACATGTTAATAGACATGTACTGCCCAGTAACCAATATATTAATAACTTTGCACAGGATAGTTTGAAAGCCATAAGGTACATTTTTCAATTACGTCCCGAAGTTGAGTAGACAGACATTACCAGGTAATTAGTTTTTAAACTTTATGTTCTCCTCCTTTCTCTCTCTTTCTCCCCCCAGGTTCTGAAAAGGACTGAGAAATACTGTAGCGAACATAATATCCCTTTCCCAAGGATTGATGTGGCAGACATACTTGAGAACAGCCTGCAGGAATGTTACGTCTTCATGGATGAAAAGAATCCTAAAATTCCTATAGTGATTCACTTCCCGCTCACAAATGCCACATTCAGGGAATACAAATCCCCAGGTGAGGGACTATGTGCATTACACAGAGCAGGAAACAACTACTTTTAAGCACACGGAATGGCAAATAAGTGATAATTTTTTTTTTCACTGTAAAAAGATTACCCATGAGTCCCACCACCTACACCCTCCCAGCCCAATTCCTCAAATCACCTAACAGCCACTCCTGGGCCTAGTGCACAAGTAACATCAGTGGCTCTTGCCTCAGGCTGTCGCAGCTAGTCTTTCAAACTGCTGTCTGAGCTCCTCAAAATTCAGCTTGTCCTCTCCAACTACTGTGCTAACTCTAACCTTCTTTTCCTCTCTCAAGCATTTTCATTACCCAGCTCCAGTCATATCTCCCTCGCTCCTGCCACTAAAATTTTATCCATGCCTTTGTCAGCTCCTGCTTCAATTTTTCCAACATTCTGCTTGTTGGAAGCATCTCGCCCACATTCCCCATGCACTAAACCCAAATGCCCCTTTTATACCTGTTTCTGCCAACCTCCAGTGAATTTAAAATCGCTGTTTCCTTTACAAATTCTCATACACTTTTGCTCCTCGTGTCATCAGATGCCCTCACTTTTTCAACCTAGTCTCCTTTGCATCCTTTTGGCTCCTTCCCCTGCCACCAGGTCCATCTTCAGTGGTCTGGATATCATATGTTCCCTTGCTATCTCTCCAACAGTTTCATGGTAACCTATCTCTAAGACCATGCAAAACTTCCAACTCTTCAGCTGTTGATCAGTCTTTGTTTTATCCTCTGTGATGTGCTTTGGGATGTATTACTATGTCAAACACCAATATATAAATGTTGAATGTAAAGAATCTTGACAGTGATTTATCAGTCATTGCTGTCTATATCTGTTGTAGGAGAGGAACGTTTCTCTGAAGAGGAGAGAGACTATGGCAGTTTTGTCCTGGAAGCTGAGAATTCACCCTACAGCACCCTGAACTTTACATACACCCCGAACGAGTTTGACAGGCTGGTTGATCTGAATTGCTACAATGTGATGAACAATAAAGACATCATTCTGATGGTCTTGAAGAAGGCACTAGCCAAGAAGAGTTAAGCCACATCAATTTTGGAAGTTACTTGATTGAATGTTGAACTGTGGAATAATCCTTGCTCATTCCTCTTCACCTGTTGGTTCATTTTAAGCTAAATCAGGCATTTGTCTCCTCAGTGATTGGGTTGCCTAGGGCTGGAGCAGGAAGGTTAAGAGACACCTCATCTCAGGCTTTAGTCAGTGCTGTTCTGAACCAGCCACTGACAAGTACGGTGTTGTGACCTAAGATTCTCCCTCTAGTGTTCTTGTTTACCCTTCCAATGGAAAAGCAACTTGCTACAGTGGCATTCCTGGGCTTTAGAACTTGATATACATCACAGCACATTGTGTCAGTGCCCCAGACCCATGATGAAAGTTCAATGACTGGAAACATTAACTCCATTTCTCACCACAGATGCTGCCAAACCTGCTGAGCATTTCCAGGATTTTCTGTTTTTATTTCAGATTTCCAGCTTCTGCAGAATTTTGCTTTTGTACGCTGGCTTCTCTGCCTCTGCTCCTTCAATTAGTTATAACTTAATAAAAAAACAGCCATTGTATATCTTGTATAATTCATGCTTAAACCATTCATGTATGTGTGTCTGGCTTCAAACAACTGCTCTAACACACTGTTAAGGAAAGAAATGAAAACAAACCAATTAGCCAAATGTCCCATTTCCATAGTGAAAAATTACTGTGTGCTTAAATTCTCAGTTTAAGTTACTGCAACTTACATTTGAATTAGATTATTTAAATGGACTGTAGGCATTCAGCATTTACTAAACGCAAAACATTAAGAAATGCTGTTCCTCTTGTTAATTAGTGCTGGGAACCTATGGAGCAAAACCTAATTCTCTTCTTTTAAAATGTGTAATTGTTTTAATGTATAAATCCAATGTAGCATGGTAACCCCTCTCCCGCATTACACCATGAAAAACACAGACTTCTGAGAAACCTATGTAAAGTAAGGGGTAGAGTGGTTGAAAATAGTGGCCAAGCATATATATCAGTACTGATTAGGTGACCCGTCTGGCGTTTTAAAGGGCTTCAAATGATACAGTCTAGGACCCTCCGTGTAGCATTACGGGAAGCACTGCTATCCTACGGATGGGATATTAAACCCATTTTATCAGACCCATTTTGATGGTAATTAAAGGGCAGTTTTAAAAAATTTTTATTAACTGTACCTTAGAAAGAAAGTATCACTAAAACAAAAGCAAAATACTCAGCAAGTCTGGCAGCATCTGACGAAGGGTCACTTACCTGAAACATTAACTCTGCTGTTCTTTCAACAACTGCAGCCAGACTTCGAGTATTTCCAGCATTTCTTGTTTTTATTACTTTAGAAAGTATCTTAGAAATGTAGAACTGAATTCCCTTTAATCTGACCTGCAAAAAGTGCCCTAACAACCATGGCTGAAGCATATTTTCCTTGAGTGCTAGCTTTTTATTTCCTGTAGCAGTCAGTAATTAAGAGATTGAGCATTGGGGAAGTGGGTCTATACATAGAAACTAGATCAAACATGTTCCAAATCTAATTTGCTGTTAGGATTTTTATAACTCGGCATCAGTCTGGACGAGGATTGATGACACATTGGAACTAAAAAGACACACAGCATTGCCTGCTCCTTCACACGCACACGTCCTATATGTTTTGGTGACTTGACTTTGATACTGTATTTAAGAACAATGGGATAGAGAAAATTTAGTGCACAGAAAGTAATGACACATATGCAAAAAAGTGATTTATTCTTCAAACCAACAGAGAAAACAATTAAAAGTCACAGCCGCAGACTTATTTAAATTTCAAGTATAAACACAAAATTCCCCAGAGGTTTCTCAATCTCCTGCCACGATACTAGCAGACACTCCAGCATAAATAGCCATTTCTCCAGGAGTACAGCAATACAGATCTTTGAAGGTGGTAAGACATATTGAGAGTGTCATTCGCAAAGCCATGGGATCTTGGGCTTCATAAATAAAAGCCTTGAGTACAAAAACAGAAGCTACAGTGAACATTGATAAAGCTCTGGTTAGGCCACAACTAGAGTATTGCGTTCAGTTCTGGATATGAAGGGGCTTGAGAAGGGATAGAGGAGATTTACCAGAAAGGTTGCCAGGATGAGGGAATTTAGCCTAGAGTTTGGGTTGGGGTTGTTCTCGGAGCTAAGGAGGTTGAGGGGAGATTTGATATAGGTGTACAAAATTATGACATATTTGGTAAAGGGTGACAAAGAAAAGCTTTTCCCATCATCTGATGGTACAAGGACTGAGGGACACAAATTTAAGGTTTTGGGTAAGAGATGCAGGGAGATGAGAGACAGACCTTTTTGACGCAGCGAGTGGTAATGACCTGGAACTCACTGCCGACAAGGGTGGTGTTAGCGGAGATGATCAATGATTTCAAAAGGAAAGTAGATAGGCACACGAGGGAAATAAACTAGCAGGGCTACAGGGAATAGCGCTTGAGGAATGGAACTGACTGGATTGCCCCACAGAGAGCCAGCATAGATTTGAAGGGCCAAATAGCCATCTTGTGTGTTGATCTGCTGCCAAAGTTAATGCAGGAGATTGGGGAAAACCCCCATGGAACTTCAAGGCTCAATTCCTTGTAGCTGTGATTATTCACCATCCTCTTTCCAGCACGAAGCTCCAAGTGACTTATAGATAATCCATGATAAAATACAATGTCTACAGTTAATGGTCTTCATTTACTCCTATTAGCTGAACACCAGCCATAACAAATCTCCACAACATCCAATGTTTATTTCCCTCCATACTTTTGCCTAAATAGGAAACATTCTACCAATTCCATAAATTTAGTTCCAGTATTGTTCTCAGCCAAGGCTGCACGCAGCAACCTATACGCAAAGGAGTGGAAAATGGGACTGCAAAGTGAGCGGCCCAAAAGAGGTGACGACAGCGGCACTTCACTTTGCCAACATGTATCAGTACTGCTAAGCCACTCAACAACAGTTTGGTTTGTGGCCGATCAAATTCCAGTTCCACGAAAGGGTCCCAGTGACTACTTGCACGTGGGGTGCCCTGTTGTTGAAGGGGACAATCTGCTGATACAACTTTCAGGCAGTGACTGGACTTGGTTTAAGAATATTCCAGGTTTAAAACCATACTCCATGATTCTCAACTAAACCATATGCAGAAAAATTTTCCTCACCTGCAGGTTAATACATTCACAGCCAGGGTACCCTTCAAATTTAGTACCGTCTGTCAGCAAATTCAAACTGACAGTACCATTAATTAGTGCTGTCCATTAGATGATGGACCAGTGGATTTAAAAAGTGTTGTAATTTTCTTCTACTCAAACAGACTGCATGGTTGTCCAAGACAAAATGATCTGAGTGCAAAGAAAAAGCAGGATAGTTGAAGATGCGGCAACACTGCAGACTCAAAGTGCCACAGCAAAGCACTGGCTCAGACTTTGGGGTAAAGGTCTCTGTTCAGAACACATGTCTCTCAGCTGAGGGTAGGGAAGTCCCATATCTTTCAGCAGTCTGGTATGGAATCAGATTCAGCTGAACACTTCCTGATTGGGGAGAGCAAGTGGAGCAGTCACCTGCTGATCCAGAGGGGTGTGTGCAGCAACATAGAGAAAAAAAATGCAGAAACCATTCACTAAGAAATTTCATACAGACAGTAAATTTTTGCCTCGAGAAAGGAAAGCTCGTCATTGTGTTGTGACTGGCAGGGTTACACAGACCACTCATGTCTTGGTCAGGAAACCACATAGCAATTCTAACGTGAAAGGACCTGCAGCTATTTCATACTCCGATGCTTTTCACTGGAAAGAATGCACTGCTGTGGTGCCTGTCACAGTCCAACAGCCCTCTGACATTCTCACCGAGGCTCATGCTGGAAAAATGGCCACACAGGATGTAGCAGAGCATCCATAAAACTGGAGCCCATCAACAGCAGCTTGGAGTGGGGGAACAGTGTTGGAAAGTACCAGACTGAGCATACAATCTGGAAGAGTACTGACTGGATGGCACATGGTTTAATACACTGCATTCGAAGAGGGATGTGACTACACAACACTCTGGATGGAAGAATTTGTACTCTTTCAAATATTCCAAAGGTTCTGAAACATCAGTCCAACTCATAACACTCCCCTGGTGCACTCCACCTTCTGGTACAACAGTTGAACAGTAAGCATCACTAGAATAGAATCTTGTAGCAGTCGTCTCTGTAACTGTACAGAACCAGCAAGGACACTCTGTGGCGACAGAAACATGCAAAATATTAGAACTAATGGAATAAAAGATCTCAGATCACAGTTAGAGCTAGTTATAGGGTACAGGCCCCTGATCGCTTAAAGCTAGTTGGTGGTTACATGGATTTATGTAAGCGAAATCATGTTTGACAAACCTTTTTTGAGGATGTTACTAGTAGCATAGATAAAGGAGAACCAGTGGTTGTGGTGTATTTGGATTTTCAGAAGGTTTTACACAGGAGGTTAGTGAACAAAATTAGAGCACATGGGAGTGGGGGTAATATATTGCAATGGATTGAGAATTGGTTAACAGACAGAAAACAGAGTAGGAATAAATGGGTCATTCTCAGGATGGCAGGCTGCTACTAGTGGGGTACCGCAAAGATCAGTGCTGGGGCCACAGCTGTTCACAATCTTTATGAATGATTTGCATGTGGGGTTCAAATGTAATATTTCCAGGTATGCTCATGACACAAAACTAGGTGGGAATGTAAGTTGTGAGGAAGATGCAAGCAGGCTTCAAGTGGACTTGGACAGGCTAAGTGAATGGGCAAGAACATGGCAGAAGGAATATAATGTGAATAAGTGCAAAGTTATCCACTATGGCAGAAAAACAGAAATGCAAAGTATTTCTTAAATGGTGACAGGTTGGAAAGTACTGATGTCCAAAGGGACCTGGGTGTTCTTGTTCATGAGTCACTAAAAGCTAGCATGCAGGTGCAGCAATTAGGAAGACAAATGGTATGTTGGCCTTCATCGCAGGGGGTTTTGAGTACAGGTATAAAGACCTCTTGCTGCAATTGGACAGAGCCTTGGTGAGACCATACTTGGAGTATTGCGTACAGTTTTGGTCTCCTTACTTAAGGAAGGGTATACTTGCCAAAGAGGGAATGCAACGAAGGTTCACCAGACTAATCCCTGGGATGGTGGGATTGATCTATGAGGAGAGATCGAGGAGACTGGGCTGTATTCTCTCGAGTTTCAAAGAATGAGAGGTGATCTCATTGAAACGTATGGATGCAGATAGGATGATTCCCCTGGCTGGGGGGTCTAGAACCAGGGGACATAGTCTCAGAATAAGGAGTACGCCATTTAAGACTGAGATGAGGAAGAATTTCTTCATTCAGAAGGTGGTGAATCTTTGGAATTCTCTACCCCTGAGGGCTATGGAAGCTCAATGATTGAGCATGTTCAAGACAGAAATCGATAGATATCTGGATACTAATGACAACAAAGGATATGGGGATAGCGTGGGAAAGTGGTGTTGAGGTAGATGTTCAGCCATGATCTAATTGAATGGCTGAGCAGGACTGATGGGCTGAATGGCCAACACTTGCTCCTATGTTCCATATCTCTGATCACAGTTGCAGCCAGTTTGTGGTGGGGGGGGGGGGGGGGGGGCACAGGCTCCCGATCACAGTTGGAGCTGGTGGTAGGATACAGGCACCTGATCACAGTTAGAGTTTTTTTTTGGTACGGTACAGATTCCTGATCACAGTTGGAGATTTATGTAGGGTACAGGTTCCTGATCACAGTTGGAGATTTATGTAGGGTACAGATTCCTGATCACAGTTGGAGATTTATGTAGGGTACAGGTTCCTGATCACAGTTGGAGATTTATGTAGGGTACAGGTTCCTGATCACAGTTGGAGATTTATGTAGGGTACAGGTTCCTGATCACAGCTGGAGATTTATGTAGGGTACAGGTTCCTGATCACAGTTGGAGATTTATGTAGGGTACAGGTTCCTGATCACAGCTGGAGATTTATGTAGGGTACAGGTTCC
Organism: Heterodontus francisci; assembly: GCF_036365525.1. NCBI lineage: Eukaryota > Metazoa > Chordata > Chondrichthyes > Heterodontiformes > Heterodontidae > Heterodontus > Heterodontus francisci. The sequence goes on from NC_090379.1 coordinate 112,016,081, forward strand.
TGATCACAGTTGGAGATTTATGTAGGGTACAGGTTCCTGATCACAGCTGGAGATTTATGTAGGGTACAGGTTCCTGATCACAGTTGGAGATTTATGTAGGGTACAGGTTCCTGATCACAGCTGGAGATTTATGTAGGGTACAGGTTCCTGATCACAGTTGAAGATTTATGTAGGGTACAGGTTCCTGATCACAGCTGGAGATTTATGTAGGGTACAGGTTCCTGATCACAGTTGGAGATTTATGTAGGGTACAGGTTCCTGATCACAGCTGGAGATTTATGTAGGGTACAGGTTCCTGATCACAGTTGGAGATTTATGTAGGGTACAGGTTCCTGATCACAGCTGGAGATTTATGTAGGGTACAGGTTCCTGATCACAGTTGAAGATTTATGTAGGGTACAGGTTCCTGATCACAGCTGGAGATTTATGTAGGGTACAGGTTCCTGATCACAGTTGAAGATTTATGTAGGGTACAGGTTCCTGATCACAGTTGAAGATTTATGTAGGGTACAGGTTCCTGATCACAGTTGGAGATTTATGTAGGGTACAGGTTCCTGATCACAGTTGGAGATTTATGTAGGGTACAGGTTCCTGATCACAGTTGAAGATTTATGTAGGGTACAGGTTCCTGATCACAGTTGAAGATTTATGTAGGGTACAGGTTCCTGATCACAGTTGGAGATTTATGTAGGGTACAGGTTCCTGATCACAGTTGAAGATTTATGTAGGGTACAGGTTCCTGATCACAGTTGGAGATTTATGTAGGGTACAGGTTCCTGATCACAGTTGGAGATTTATGTAGGGTACAGATTCCTGATCACAGTTGGAGATTTATGTAGGGTACAGGTTCCTGATCACAGTTGGAGATTTATGTAGGGTACAGGTTCCTGATCACAGTTGGAGATTTATGTAGGGTACAGGTTCCTGATCACAGTTGGAGATTTATGTAGGGTACAGGTTCCTGAGTTGGAGCTACCTGGTCCCTCATTGTGGGTATTGGTTCCCACATTAAATATGTTCACCAGTCATGTAATCTCAACCTAGCCGCCAGTGGACATCAGCCTACAGCAGAAAACTTTACCCTTACTGTACTTGACCTAGGAGTTGGATAGGACAGTGTAGATGGAGCTTTACTCTGTATCTAACCCATGTTGTACTTGACCTAGGAGTGTTTGATAGGAACAGTGTAGAGGAAGCTTTACTCTTAGATAGGAAAGCAACCGCTCCACTGTCCTAAGAACATAAGAAATAGGAGGAGTAGTAGACCATACAGCCATTAAGCCTGTTCTGCCATTCAATATGATCATGGCTGATCTTTTGCCTCAACTCCACTTTCCTGTCCACTCCCCATATCCCTCGATTCCGAGAGATCAAAACATCTGTCTATCTCAGCCTTAAATATATTCAACAATGGATCATCCACAACCCTCTAGGAGAGAGAATTCCAAAGATTCACAACCCTCAGTTAAGAAATTTCTCATCTCAGTCCTAAATGATCAACCCCTTATCCTGAGAATGTGACCCCATGTTCTCGATTCCCGAGCCAGGGGAAACCTCTCTGTGTCAACCTTGTCAAGCCCCTTCAGAATCTTGTATGGTTCAATGCGATCACCACTCGTGCTTTTAAACGCCAGAGAGAATAGGCCCGATTTACTCAGCTTTCTCATCATAGGTCATCCTTCTCATCCCAGGAACCAATCTAGTGAAGCTTTGCTGTACCGCCTCCAAGGCAAATATATCTTTCCCTAGATATGGAGATCAAAATTGCACACACTACACCAGGTGTCATCTCACCAAAGCCTTTTACAATGGTAACAAGACTTTCTTGTGCTTGTACTTCAGTCCACTTGCAATAAAAGCCAACATACCATTTGCCTTCCTAATTGCTTGCTGTACCTGCGTGCTAACTTTGTGTTCCTTGTACAAGTAGACTCAAATCCCTCTGAACATCAACATTTACAAGTTTCACACCTTTTAAAAAATATTCTGCTTTTCCATTCTTACTACACAAGTGAATAATCTCAAACATTACACCCCATCTGCCACCTTGTTGCCCACTCACTTAACCTGTCTCTTTGCAGCCTGTGGCCTCTTCACAGCTTGCATTCCCACCTAGCTTTGTATCAGGATAGATGCAGGAAGGATGCTCCCAATGGTGGGGGAGTCCAGAACCAGGGGTCATAGTCGAAGGATACAGGGTAAACCTTTCAGGACTGAGATGAGGAGAAATTTCTTCACCCAGACAGTGGTGAGCCTGTGCAATTCGCTACCACAGAAAGCAGTTGAGGCCAAAACATTGTATGTTATCAAGATGGAGTTAGATATAGCTCTTGGGGCAAAAGGGGTCAAAGGATATGGCGGAAAAGTGGGAACAGGTTACTGAGTTAGATGATCAACCATGATCATAATGAATGGCGGAGCAAGCTCGAAGGGCCGAATGGCCTACTCCTGCTCCTATTTTCTATGTTTCTATGTATCGTCAGCAAAGTTGGATACATTACACACAGCTTCACCCAAGTCATTATATAGATTGTAAAGAGCTGAGGCCCCAGCACTGATCCTTGCAGCACTCCACTAGTTACTGCCTGCCAACTTGAAAATGCCCAGTTTGTCCCTACTCTCTACTTCCTGTCCGTTAACCAATCCTCTATTCATTTACTAGCTCCCCTTTACGTACCCTACTAGTTGCATTGGGGCAGCACAGTGGCGCAGTGGTTAGCACCGCAGCCTCACAGCTCCAGGGACCCGGGTTCGATTCTGGGTACTGCCTGTGCGGAGTTTGCAAGTTCTCCCTGTGACCGCGTGGGTTTTCGCCGGGTGCTCCGGTTTCCTCCCACCGCCAAAGACTTGCAGGTGATAGGTAAATTGGCTGTTGTAAATTGTAGGTAGGTGGTAGGGAATATGGGATTACTGTAGGATTAGTATAAATGGGTGGTTGTTGGTTGGCACAGACTCGGTGGGCCGAAGGGCCTGTTTTAGTGCTATATCTCTAAATAAAAAAATAAATAAAAATACTCAAATTTCTCAAACACGATTTCCCTTTCATAAAATCATATTGATTCCGTCTGATCATACTATGTTTTGCTAAGGGTCAAGTCTTTCTTAATAATAGATTCCAGTATTTTCCCCGATGAGTGATGTCAGGCTAACTGGCCTATAGTTCCCTGTTTTCCCTCTCCCTCCTTTCTTGAATAGCGCTGTTACATTTGCTAACTTCCAATCCACTGAGACTGCTCTAGAATCAAGTTTATTTTGGAAAATCATAACTAGTGCATCCATTATTTCTGCAGCTTCCTCTTTTACAACCCTAGGATGTAGGCCATCAGGTCTGGGGATTTGTCGGCTTTTAGTCCAATAGGTTTCGCTAATAGTTTTACTCCATTGATATTATTAGTCATTAAGTTCCTCACTCTTATTAGCCCCTTAGTTAACCTCTATTTCTGGTATGCGATTTGTGTCTACTACTGTGAACACTGACAAAACATTTGTTTAAGGTCTCTACCATTTCATCATTCCCCATGATAATTTCTCTTGTCCGTGCCTCTAAGGGACCAATATTTACTTTAGCTACTCTCCTTTTTATATAATTGCAAAAGATCTTACAATCCATTTTTATATCCCTGGCTAGCCTAATCTCTCATTCTATTTTTTCCTTTATCAACTTTTTGGCCAACTTTTGCTGGTTTCTAAAACTCTCCCAATCCTCAGGTTTACTACTATTCTTCACAACATTATAAACCTCCTATTTTAATTGAATACTATATTTAACTCCTGTAGTAAGCCAAGGATGGATCTTCCTCGCTGAACTTTTTTTTTTTTAATAATGGATTTTATTTTTGTTGAACATTTGAATCAATGCTTTAAATGTTTCCCACTAGCCCCTCTGCCCTCATACCTAAATAGTTGGTTTCATTTAAATTTAAGATTCTGGTTTTGGACCTGAGTAGGTCACTCTCAAGCTTAATATGGATTGCAATTGTATTATGACTACTTTTACCCAGAGGATCTTTACTCTGCAATTACTACTTAACCCTTTGTCCCTAGTTAGTTATACAAAGTATACTCTGTATCGAACCCATGCTGTACCTGCCCTAAGATTACACAAAATGTAAGAAACAAGCAGTGGATGCATGAAATGGAAAACTGCTTTGTTTGCCAACTTGATGAGCACAAAATTGAGAGTTAAAATGGGATACAGTTTGTGGGACAGACTCCCAGTGATAGCTACAGCTATTCAGTAACAGAATCAAAAACTGGGAACATGATGCCAGCTATTATCCATAACTTGGAAGTTTTGACAAGAGTTCAGAATATCAAATTAAAGTTACAGCCCCCAGTATCCTTCCCAACTTTCTCCAACGCCCGCGACGGCACCCGGGAATCCGACGGCCCAATGCAGCAACCAGGAATCCAATGCCCCAATACAACACTCAGGAATCCAATGCCCCAATACAACACTCAGGAATCCTACCAGCATGAGGTGTTTCCCCCATGTTTCAAACGCTCAGCTGTGCTCCTATCTTACCTCTTGATCAACTTGAAGTGATGGATTTGGTCACATATGGATTGCAGGTAGCGCTGTTTATTCGACCGAGAGAGCAGGTTCTGCACACTTGCATTAAATGTTTGCTCATCTCCACCGCACTGGGAAAGCAGGAATAGAGAATCAAAGCAAGCACGGGACAGGAAAAGTCCAACCAACCATTCATCTCATATCAACATACACGGTGAAGGGTGAAGCCATCCAATAGTCATAGAATCATAGAGTGGTTACAGCACAGGAGGTGGCCATTCAGCCCATTGTGTCTGTGCCCACTCTCTACAAGAGCAACACAGCTACTCCCACTCCCCTGCCTGTTCCTCGTAGCCCTACAATATTTTTGCCTTCAGATAATGATCTAGTTTGCTTTTGATGTCCCCAATTGAATCTCCCTCCACCACACTCTCAGGCACTGCTTTCCAGATCCTAACCACAGGCTGCATCAAAGTTTTTCCTCATGTCTCTGTTGCTTCTTAAATCGGTGTCCTCTGGTTCTGGATCCTTTCAACAACGGGAAGAGTTTCTCCCCATCTAACTCTGTCCAGACCCCCCATGATTTGAAAACCCTCCATCAAATCTCCTTTTAACTTTCTCTTCTCCAAGGAGAACAGACCCAGCTTCTGAAACCTATCCACATAACTGAAGTTCCTCATCCCCAGAACCATTCTTGTGAATCTTTTCTGCATCCTCTCTAATGCCTTCACACCCTTCCAAAAGTGTGGTGCTCAGAACTGGACACAATACTCCAGTTGAGGCCAAACCAGTTTTTCAAGGTTCACCATAATGTCTTTGCTTTTGCACTCTATGCCCCTATTTATAAAGCCTAGGATCCTGCATGCTTTTCTCAACCTGCCATGCAACCTTCAATGATTTGTGCACATATACTCCTTCTGTTCCTGCACCCCCTTTAGAATTGTCCCCTTTAATTTATATTGCCTCTCCATTTTTCCTACCAAAATGAATTACTGCACACTTCTCTGCATTAAATTTCATCTACCACTTCTCCACCCATTCTATCAGCCTGTCTATGGCCTCTTGAATTTTATCACTATCCTCCTCACAGTTCACAGTAGTTCCAAGTTTTGTGTCATCCGCAAATTTTGAAATAATGCCCTGCACATCCAAGTCGAGGTCATTAATATAGATCAAGAAAAGCAGAGGTCCTCGAACCAACCCCTGGGGAACCCCATTGTATACCTTCCTCCAGTCTGAAAAATAACCGTTCAAAACTGCTCTCTGTTTCCTGTCGCTCAACCAACTTCAAATCCATGCTGCTACTGTCCCTTTTATTCCACGGGCTTTAACTTTGCTAACAAGTCTGTTATGTGGCACTTTATTATATGCCTTTTGGAAGTCCATGTACACTACATCATCTGCATGACCCTCATTAACCCTGTTATCTCATCAAAAATGTCCAGTAAGTTAGACAGACACGATTTTCCCCTCAACAAATCTGTGCTGGCTTTCCATAATTAATCCACATTTGTCCAAGTGACTATTAAGTTTGTCCCAGATTATCATTTCTAAAAGCTTTCTCACCATTGAGGTTAAACTGACTGGACTATAGTTGCTGGGCTTGTCCTTACACGATTTTTTTGAACAAGGTGTAACATTTGCAATTCTCCAGTCCTTTGGCATCACACCTGTATCTAAGGAGGATTGGAAGATTATGGCCAGTGCCTCCACAATTTTCATGCTTACTTCCCTCAGTGTCCTTGGATATGTCTCATCCGGTCCTGGTGACTTATCAATTTTAGGCACAGCCAGCATATCGAATACCTCCTCTCTCAATTTTTAGCCCACTCAGTGCCTCAATTACCTCCTCTTTCACCATGACTTGGGCAGCATCTTCTTCCTTGGTTAGGACAGATGCAAAGTACTCATTTAGCACCTCAGCCATGCCCCCTGCCTCCATGTGTAAGTCGTCTTTTTGGTCCGATGGGAAGTGCACCATCAGATCTGGTATCGGGCAAAATATAGAATACATAGCACAGCAATAGGCCATTTGGCCCAACCAGTCCATGCTGCTGTTTAAGCTCCATTTGAGCCATACAAACCAGAAGCTCCAGAGGTTTGATCAATGTCCAGGCAGAGAATTGATCTTGGACCAGATAACGACCAGGGTGCTGCAACAGGACTCAGCAGCTCTGGGCTGGAGAAGAATCAAATGTAACTAGGGACACCTGCCCTTGGATGTGTGGAGAAGATGGAATCAGTCTGGGCTGTGATGCAAATCATACTTGCATTATAGAATCATTGAAAGTTTAAGGCACAGAAAGAGGCCACTTGGCCCATCACGTCTGTGCCAGCCAAAAAACAATCCACCTATTCAAATCCCACCTCCCAGCATTTGGTCCGTAGCCCTGCAGATTACGGCATTTGAGGTGCATATCCAGACTCCTTTTGAATGAGTTGAGGTTTTCTGCCTCAACTACCCTTTCAGGAGGAGTTCCAAACCCTCTGAATGAAAAAGTTTTCCCTCATTGCCCCTCTAATTTTTCTACCAATCACTTTAAATCTATGGCCCCTCATCACTGACCTCTCTGCTAATGTGAATAGACCCTTCACCTCCACTCTATCCAGGCCCCTCAAAATTTTGTACATCTCAATCAAATCTCCCCTCAGCTTTCTCTGTTCCAAGGAGAACAACCCCAGCCTATCCAATCTTTCCTCATAGCTGCATTTTTCCAGTCCCAGCACCATGCTCATAAATCTCCTCTGTGTCCTCTCTAGTGCAATTACATTCTTTCTGTAATGAGGTGACCAGAACTGCACACAGTACTCAAGTTGTGGCCTAAACCATGAGTTATACAGTTCCAGCATAACCTCCTTGCTCTTATATTCTATACCTCGGCTAATAAAGGAAAGGATTCCATATGCCTTCTGAACCACCTTATCAATCTGTCCTGCTACCTTCAGGGATCTGTGGACATTCAATCCAAGGTCCCTCATTTCCTCTACACTTCTCAGTATTTTTCCATTAATCGTGTATTCCTTTGCCTTGTTTGACCTCCCCAAATGCATCACCTCACACTTCTCCAAGCTGAATTCCATTTGCCACTTTTCTGCCCATCTGACCAGATCATCAATATCTTCCTGCAGCCTACAGCTATCCTCCTCGCTATCTACCACACAGCCAATATTTGTGTCATCTGCAAACTGCCTGATCCTGCCCCCTACATTTACGTCCAAATCATTTATATATACTACAAAAAGCAGGGGACCCAGTACTGAGCCCTGCGGAATGCCACTGGAAACAGCCCTCCAGGCACTAAAACATCCGTTAACAATTACCCTTTGTTTCCTGCCACTGAGCCAATTTTGTATCCACCTTGCTGTATTTCCCTTGATCCCATGGGCTCACAGTGGCACAGTGGTGAGCACCGCAGCCTCACAGCTCCAGCAACCCGGGTTCAATTCTGGGTACTGCCTGTGTGGAGTTTGCAAGTTCTCCCTGTGTCTGCGTGGGTTTCCTCTGGGTGCTCCGGTTTCCTCCCACAGCCAAAAGACTTGCAGGTTGATAGGTAAATTGGCCATTATAAATTGCCCCTAATATAGGTAGGTGGTAGGGGAATATAGGGACAGGTGAGGATGTGGTAGGAATATGGGATTAGTGTAGGATTAGTATAAATGGGTGGTTAATGGTCAGCACAGACTCGGTGGGCTGAAGGGCCTGTTTCAGTGCTGTATCTGTAAATCTAAAAAATCTAAAAAAAACAATCTGCCATGTGGGATCTTGTCAAAAACCTTGCTAATATCCATATAGACCACATCAACTGCACTACCTTCATCTAACTTCTTCAAAAAAATTTGATTAAGTTGGTCAAACAAGATTTTCCCTTAACAAATCCATGCTGACTATCCTTGATTAACCTGTGCCTATCTAAGTGAGAGTTTATCCTGTCTCTCAGAACAGATTCCAATAATTTGTCCACTACTGAGGTTAGACTGACTGGCCTATAATTATTCGGTCTATCCTATAAATTATTCGGTCTATCCTTCGCTCCCTTTTTAAACAGAGGTACGATGTTAGCAGTTCGCCAATCCTCCGGCACCACAGCTGTATCCAGTAAGGACTGGAAAATGATGATCAGACCTTCCGCTATTTCCCCTCTTGCTTCTTTTAACAGCCTAGGATACATTTCATCGGGCCCTGGTGATTTATCAACTTTCAAGGATGCTAATCCCATTAATATTTCCTCTCTCCCTATGTTTATCACATCCAATATTTCACACTCCTCCTCCTGAACTACAATATCTACATCGTTCCCCACTTTTGTGAAGACAAATGCAAATTATTCATTAAGAACCATACCAACATCTTTTGCCCTTACACTTAGGTTACTTTTATGGGCCCTACACTCTCCTTAGTTATCCTCTTAATATATTGATAAAACATTTTTGGGTTCACCTTGATTTTGCTTGCCAATAATCTTCCATGCCCTCTCTTTGCTTTCCTAATTTCCTTTTTGATTTCACTCCTCAACTTTCTATACCCCTCTCGGTTTTCTGCAGTATTAAGTTCTCGGTGTCGGACATAAGCTTTTCTTTTCTGCCTCATCTTGCCCGGTAGGCTCCTTGACATCCAAAGGGCTCTAGCTTTGGCTGTCTCACCCTTTAGCCAGCTAACACACGTAGTCTTGAACAGCGAGTGGGTGTGCGAATGGTTCAGTCACACACTAACCAGCCTCTCACCCAGAGTTAGTTTAGAGACTGGGAGCAGCTCATCCTCTCAGCAGAGGAGGTCTGAATGAAAATGGTGGGGGTTTTGGGGTGGGGGAGGCAGATTTTATGAATGCTAAAAGAACACAGCAGCAGCTCTGTGTACCTTCACCACGAAACTGCTTGCGAAACTACAGTAATTTACAAATTGTTGCACAGATGAAAACTTACCTCCAGCGATAAGAAGTTGATCAAGGTTTCCTTCGATACATCCACCTGCAAATTAAAGCATACGTCTGTTTGTAGAATTGATGTGAATTCCTCACCCACCCCTCAATTCCAGAATTTCTTCCCTCAACCCCTCTTATCTGCAACCTCGCCTGAGCAGGGGAGTCCTAAAAATTGTAGCTCCTACATGGTGTGAACCTATGACAATAGATGGGGCCTCAAGTATGAACCCCACAAAGTATCCAGTACTACAAGGAAATCCCCTACCACAGTCTTCCCACAACGGAGGGTGGTAACAGAAACAGCCTCATCAGCATTGGAAGCTTGCTGCAAAGGAACAAGGGGCAGGACAATTATACAATATAGCAGGGTGTACAAATGGAGGCCCATATCCTATATACAAACTCAAAGGCAGCCCTCGACAGCCAGGAAACTCAGTCCTTCGAGCTTATCTCAAACAGTGCCGTGTGAATTGCACCTGCCTGGAGTTTTGGAGAGGACAGTATTTAAGCACCGCTACCTCACATGTAGATCAATCAAGTCATCCAGGTCCCTTAGCATGGACAGGTTGTGCTATATGCAACTAGATGGGAATAGGGATCTAACTGTTGGAAGTGACATCCCTCTCTCAAAGGATCCTTGGCCCACAAAAATAAAAACTTTGGACACCCCTGCAAATTGAGCAGCCTATTCATCAACTGGAAGTAATAGCCATGAGGCTAGATAGGGACCAGTCCCAGACCACAGTACAGGGCAAGCTGGGGAAGGGAGGCAGAAAAGAGAATGGAACTCCCTCTCACTCCTCTGTTTTTCCATGATCAAGTCCGATTAATCTGCTGGCAGTTAGGTCACAATATTACTGCCTCAGCCCATCTAAGGTGAACAGTGTAGTAGCAAACACGGTCACCCATTTCATGCTTCACCCTCATGCGTGAAGGCTCCACCTGAAGAAAGTTCAGAACAGTTTCAGGAGTTGGGGCACCTGCAAGTAGATCTGTCTGTCACACCAGACTATCACTGCCACAATGAAGCACTGAGGCACTGTCACCACCTTGGAGGTTGGTTTCTCCTTATCCTTAACACGCATGTATTTCCTCACCTTCTCTGGTCCCTCGGGCCATTCAAATTATACAACAACTATATAAGCACCTTTAACCTCATAAAATGTCCCAAGGCACTAAACAGGGGCGTTATCAGACAAAAAAAGTTGACATCGAGCCCAGAGGAGATACTGGGACAGGCATCTTAAAGTTTAGTTAAAGTGGTAGTTTTTAAGAAGATGATCAAGAGGCAGAGAGGTTTAAGGAGAGAATTCCAGAGCTTAGGGCCTAGACACTGAAGACACTGCCTCCAACGTTGGGATGAAGGCAGTGGAAGGCCAGAGTTGGAGCAGTGCAGAGATCTTGTAGGACTAGAGGAGGTTACAGGGACAAGGAAGAATGAGGTCATGTAGGAGATTCAATACTAGGATGAGAAATTTTTAATTAAGGCATTGTTGGACTGAGAGCCAATGTAGATCAGTGTGCACAGGGTGATGGGTGAGCAGGACTTGGTTTGAGTTAGGATGCACTGTTTAAGAGCTTTGGATGAACTCAACTTTCTGCAGGTTGGAAGATGGGAGGCCGGCATTGGAATAGTTGAGCCTGGAGCTAACAAAAACATGGATGAGGATTTCAGCAGCAGATGGGTTGAGGCAGGGGTGGAGATGCGCAATATTATGGAAATAGTAGTAGTGGTCGTTGTGATGAAAAGGAGTTCAGAAGCTCAGCTTAGGCTCAAATAGGGACACCGAGGTTGCAAATAGTCTGGTTCTGCCTGAGACAATGGCTAAGGAGGGGCATGGACTCAGTTGTGTGGGAATGCAGTTTGTGGCAGAGGCCAAAGGCAATGGCTTTCTGTCCAGATGCCTTTTAAATGTTGCTACTGTTCCTGCCTCCACCACCTCCTCTGGCAGCTCATTCCAGATACCCACTATTCTTTGTGCGAGAAATTTACCCCTTTGATCCCCTTTAAACCTCCTCCCTCTCACCTTAAATCTATGCCCCCTAGTTTTAGTCACCCCTACCATGGGAAACAGACTCTGGCTATCTACCCTATCTATGCCTCTCATAATTTTATATACCTCTATCATGTCCCCTCTCAGCCGCATTCACTCCAGGGAAAACAGGCGCAGCCTATCCAATCTCTCTTTATATCTCAAGCCCTCCAAACCAGGCAACATCCTTGTGAATCTTTTCTGCACCCTCTCTAGCTTAATCACATCTTTCCTGTAGTCCGGCCACCAGAACTGCACACAGTACTCCAAGTGCGGTCTAACCAACATTATGTACAACTGTAACATGACGTCCCAACTCTTGTACTCAATGCCTCGGCAGATGAAGGCAAGCATGCCATACGCCTTCTTCACCACCCTGTCTACCTGTGTTGCCACTTTCAGGGAACTATGTACTTGCACCCCAAGGTCTCTCTGCTCAACAACACTCCCCAGGGCCCTGCCATTCACTGTATATGCCCTGCCCTGGTTTAACTTCGCACTTGTCTGTGTTAAATTCTATTTACCAATCCCTTGCCCACTTTCCCAGTTGATCTATATCCTGTTGTAACCTTAAACAACCTTCTTCACTGTCCACTATACCACCAATTTTGGTGTCATCTGCAAACTTACTAATCATGCCCCCTACATTCCTATCCAAGTCATTAATATATATGACAAACAACAGAGGGCCCAGCACCAATCCCTGCAGCACACCACTGGTCACCGGCCTCCAATCTGAAAAACAACCCTCCACTACCACCCTCTGCCTCCCATCACCAAGCCAATGTTGTATCCAATAGGCTAGCTCACCCTGGATCCCATGTGTTCGAACCTTCCGGACCAGCCTACCATGCAGGACCTTGTCAAAGGCCTTGCTAAAGTCCATGTAGACAACGTCCATCGCTCTGCCATCGTCAATCCTCTTGGTCACCTCTTCAAAAAACTCAATCAAATTCGTGAGACATGATTTCCCACACACAAAGCCATGCTGACTATCCCTAATCAGACCATGCCTTTCCAAATGCATATAAATCCTGTCTCTCAGAATCCCTTCCAATAACTTTCCCACCACTGATGTAAGGCTCACCGGCCTGTAGTTCCCTGGCCTATCCTTGCTGCCCTTCTTAAATAAAAGCACAACATTAGCCATCCTCCAGTCTTCCGGTACCTCACCCGTGGCTAAAAATATCTGCCAGGGCCCCAGCAATCTCCTCCCTTGCTTCCCATAACATCCTAGGATACACCTGGTCAGGCCCTGGGGATTTATCCACCTTAATGCGCTTCAAAACCTCCAACACCACCTCCTTTGTAATGTTGATATGCTCCAGGATATTGGTGTTCCCTCCCTTGAACTCACTAGCTTGCATGACCTTCCCACCGTAAATACAAACTAGAAGAATTCATTTAAGACCTCGCTCATTTCCCGTGGCTCCACACATAGATTACCACATTGATCCTTAAGGGGACCTACTCTCTCCCTACCTACCGCTTTACTCTTAATATACTTCTAGAATCTTTTTAGGATTCTCCTTCATCCTATCTGCCAGGGAAATCTCATGGCCCCTTTTCACCCTCCTAATTTCCTTCTTCAGTGTATTCCTATATCCCTTATACTCCTCAAGGGACTTGCCTGATCCCAGCTGCCTATACCTGACATATGCCTCCTTCTTTGTCCTGACCAGACCCTCAATATCCCTCGTCAACCAAGGTTCCCTAAACTTGCCAGCCTTACCCTTCAATCTAATAGGAACATGCCAGCCCTGAACTCTTCCTATCTCACTTGCCAGACGTCCCTTTACCTGTAAATAGCCTCTCCCATTCAACTTTTGAGAGTTCCTGTCTGATGCCATCGAAATTAGCCTTCCCCCAATTTAGGACTTCAACTTGAGGACCGGTCCTATCCTTTTCCATAACTATTTTGAAGCCAATAGAGTTATGGTCACTGGTCCCAAAGTGCTCCCCCACTGACACATCAATCACCTGCCCATCCTCATTTCCTAAGAGGAGGTAGAGTCTAGCCCCTTCTCTAGTAGGGCCATCCACATACTGCTTCAGAAAACTATCCTGGACACACTTAACAAATTCTTCCCCATCTGATCCCTTAGCACTAGGGCAGTCCCAGTCAATACTAGGGAAGTTAAAATCACCTCCTATTACAACCCTATAATTCCTACACCTATCTGTGATTTCCCTACATATATGCTCCTCCAATTCCCTCTGACTATTGGGCAGCCTATAGTATAATCCCATCAAAGTGATCACCCCTTTCTTATTTCTTTCTACCCATATGGCCTCGCTGGACGTTCCCCCGGGATATCCTCTCTAAGTACTGCCCTGATGTCCTCCCTAATCAATAGTGCAACTCCCCCTCCGCTCTTACCTCCACCTCTGTCACGCCGGAAGCATCCGTACCCCGGAACATTGAGCTGCCAGTCCTGGCCATCACTCAACCACGTTTCCGTAATAGCTATAATATCACAATCCCATGTGCCGATCCATGCTGAGTTCATCTGCCTTACCTGTAAGGCGTCTTGCATTAAAATAAATGCAGTTTAGCCTACCAGACCTTCCACATTCCCTGTCCTGCCCCTGCCCGGCCTGCCTACTGGACTTGCTTGCTTTAACCTCTACATTTGCCTCAAATATCTCATCAGAGAGACTACTACTTTGGGTCCCATGCCTCTGCCTGACTATTTAAACCCTCCCGAGTAGTACTAGCAAACCTCCCCGCAAGGATACTGGTCCCCTGCCAGTTCAGATGCAACCCCCGTCCCTCTTGTACAGGTCACCTCTGCACCACAAGAGATCCCAATGATCCAAGTAGCTGAAGCCCTCCCGACTACACCAGCTCTTCAGCCACGCATTCATTTGCCTTATCCTCCTATTCCTACCCTCACTAGCACGTGGCACAGGGAGTAATCCTGAGATTACAACCCTAGAGGTCCTTTTAACCTTCTGCCTAACTCCCTATATTCACTTTGCAGGACCTCATCTCTCTTCCTGCCTATGTCGCTGGTACCAATATGGACCACAACATATCCTGGAATGGCTCAGTGATAGCTCTCTCACTTGTGAGTCAGAAGGTCCTGGGCTCAAGTCACACTCCAGACGTTTGGGCACAAAGTCTTGGTTGACATTCGGTACAGTACTGAAGGACTAAACAAACTATCAGAGGTACCACCTCTGGAAGAGATGTTAAACTGAGTTCCAGTCTGCCCTCTCAAGTGGATGTAAACTATAATATGGCACTATTCAAAAAGAGGTGATGACTTTTTCTAGTGTCCTGGTCAACATTTATGCCTCAGCAAATACCAGCTTAAAAAGAAACACAAATGTGAGACCTCAATTCAGACAGATGATACCTTCTCTAAAACTGTGGCGAAATTGCTTAGCTGCCATCTCAACAGTTCCAGCTATAAGAAGACAGGAATAGGACGCCATTTAGCCCCTCGAGCCTGTTCCACCGATCTATGAGATCGGGTCCAACCTGTACTTGAACTCAATTTATCTGCCTAAATTCCGTAAGCCTCAATTCCCTTGCCAAACAAAAATCTCAGATTTGAAATTTTCAATTAACCCCAGCCTCCTCAGCTTTTTGAGGGAAGAGAGTTCAAAATTTCCAGTACCCTCTGTGAACAAGTGCTTCCTGACATCACCGCTGTACGACCTGGCACTAATTTTAAGGCTACGTCCCCTTGTTCTGGACTCCCCCAACCAGAGAAAGTAGTTTCTCTCTATCTACCCTATAAATCATCTTTAACACTTCAATTTGATCGCCCTTAATGTTGTATACTCAAAAGAACACAAGCCTAGCCTATACAACCTGTCCTCGCAATTTAACCCTTTTTTGACCCAGTATTATTCTAGTGAATCTTTGCTACAACCTCTCCAAAGCCAATATATACTTTGAGCTGCAGTGGCCAAAACTGAACACAATATTCCAGATAGGGTCTAACCAGAGCTTTGTATAAATGTTACATCCCCCACCCCCCCCCCCCCCACCCCAAGATAAATGCCAACATTGTATTAGACACTGTACCTGTCACTAATTATTAGTGATTTCTATACAGGCACCCTGAAACCTCTCTACTCCTCCATAGTTTCTAACTTCTCTACATTTAGAAAATACTCTGATTTATGCTGCGTAGTTCCAAAGTTCTCAGTATTGTTTGCACTCACGGACCCATCATCTAAAGGAGGAACTTCAAAATGGCTCAGCTAATACCATACTCCTACTTTATCAGGGCCACTTGCATAAGCTCATTTTAATGGAAACCTTTGTTTTCCCATTGGGAAGAAAAGGGGACACCCTAAGAAATGACTCATTCATCACTCTCCCTTTCACTTGTCTACTGTCTTCCTTCAGGCACTAAGTACGTAATCAGTGGCCCTCTCCCCCTGTAATTGCATCAGGTCAAAGGTCAGGTACAGTCCTGAGCCCTACACTCTGCATCACAGATTCTTGTAAATGCTGCCCAATGCCAGTCAGCAGTACTGTACACCGGTCACACTGCAACCCACCGCTAAAACTTCAAAGTCGCTGCTTTTCTGCTGCAGGTTACTGACAAAGGTTTGAAGTCTTAAGAGAACCTGGAAAGAAAAGAACAACTTTCAGAATGAATTAAGACAGGGCAAGTGGGCCAGCACATTAACAATCTAAAATAAAAAGCAATTGCTCCCCTCCTCTCCTAAAGGCACTCACTCTTGGCAGATCAGTTTTGACAGACATTAGGTTTTGATATAAAAGCAAAATACTGCGGATGCTGGAAATCTGAAATAAAAACAAGAAATGCTGGCACCACTCAGCAGGTCTGGCAGCATCTGTGAAAAGAGAAGCAGAGTTAACGTTTCGGGTCAGTGACCCTTCCTCGGTTTTGATAAACTGCCTGCTTACTGGGCAGTGATGCACCTATCTGTCCACAGAGAGTTGCACTCACATGCACGGATCATGTGATTTTAGTACTTGCATGAGTGTGAAAAAAACTGCACAGTAAGAGCATTTTATCCAAGTGGCAGCAGCCTATGGAAGTGGGAGGAATTTAGCTTGCCAGGTATTACATTTTTTTTTTAAAATTCATTTATGGGATGTGGGCGTCGCTGGTCAGGCCAACATTTATTGCCCATCCCTACTTGCCCTTGAGAAGGTGAAGAGCTGCCGCCTTGAGCCACTGCATTCCATGTGGTGTAGGTACACGCAGAGTGCAGTTAGGAAGCAAATTCCAGGATTCTGACCCAACGACAGTTGAGGAATGGCAATATAGTCAGGGGAACTTGCAGTCGGTGGTGTTACCATGTGCTGCCTTTGATCTTCCAGATGATAGAGGTCATGGGTTTGGGGGGAGCTGCTGGAGAAGCCGTGGTGAGTTACTACAGTGCATCTCATAGATGGTACACACTGTGCATTAGTGGTACAGGGAGTGAAGGTTTAAGGTGGAAAATGGGGTGCCAATTAAGCAGGTTGTTTTGTCCTGAATGGTTTTGAGCTTCTTGAATATTGTTGGAGCTGCACCCATCCAGGCAAGTGGAGAGGATTCCATCACACTCCAGACTTGTGCCTTATAGATGGTAGACAGGTTTTGTGGAGTCAGGAGTGTCTCTCACCAGAGAATGCCCAAACTTTGGGCTGCTCTTCTAGCCACAGTATTTATGTGGCTGCTCCAGTAAAGTTTCTGTCAATGGTAACCCCCAGGAGGTTGATAGTGGGGGATTCAGCGATCGTGATGTTGTTGAATGTCAAGGGGAAATGGTTAGACTTTCTCTTGTTGGAGATGGTCATTACCTGGCACTTGTGTGGCACAAATGTTAACTTGACACTTATCAGCCCAAGACTGAATGTTGTTCAGGTCTTGTTGCATGTGAGCACAGACTGTCTCAGTATCTGAGGAGTTGCGAAGGGAATTGAAGGTTGATGGGCTTTTAAACCTGAATTTCTCATTACGTTAGCCAACCTCTCAAATGTACAAATGTTTCTCCCCTTTCACATTCAGTATCACCTATGAGTATGCACAAAATGCAAATGTTTCCTGAGGGGTGAGTGGGAGCATGTCTTGAGAATAATCATGCTGCCATGTGCTTTGGGGGAGGGGAGGTAGCATGACACCTTTTGTAGGAGGGACATTAAATTATCCACCTATAGCCCTGGGCACCGTGTATATTTCAGCTTGGATAGATGGGAGAAGATTAGAACATGGAACTGAAGCATTAAATAAGGAAATAAATTACCAATAACAGAAATCAGAAATAAATTAGTAACAAAACAGGTCAGCCAGCATCTAAAGACACAGACAGAGTTAATACTTCAGTTATGATCCATTGTCACTGGCTTCTGATAATGGGTCCAGTCTTTCAAATGTAGAGTGACCTGTTTTGACTTTCCAGCCTTACTTAGCAATGAGGTATTTTCTTTCTGGTCTCAGCATCGAGCAATCCCACATCACTTATGTCTTGGTTTAGGCCCCACATAAGGTGTAGGAGCACTGGAGAGGTCAACGCCTTTACCTTTTCTGTGTATCGCCGTTTAGTGCTGGCTGACAGTTTCTCGGGTGAAACGAAATTAAAATTTGGCACTAAGGAACTTGCATGTGATTCAAATGGCCCTGTGAGGAAAGGGAAAATTATTTTTAAAAATTAGTAATAAAGCTGATAACCAGGTATGAGTAAATGATCAAATGTAATCACTACTTATACTAACGCAATGTTTTCATTAACCTATTTAATACTCTCATCTCAGATAAAGCATTGTTAGCAGGCAGGAGAAAATTGGACCAAGATGCTGAGACATTTCAATCCCTATTTTAAAGTCACCCCTTCTGTCCTTACTTTCATATTCCTGTCATAACTCCTTATATCCTAACTCATAATGGATACTGCCTATATAAACTATGCAATCAGTTTACGACACGCTGCTCCTACTAAATGCTTAAAGTAACAATTCTTACTTTATCCCCAACTAGGCCTCACTCCCAACCAACAGAGCACGTAGGTGGTCTGCTCCCATTCCTCAATCTCAGACTTGTCCTTGGTACACAAGTAGGCACAGGCTACAATGACCGTTCTGATAAGTTTTCCATCTCCCTCCTGAGTGTTCTGCACTCAGGACATTTATCCAGCAACATGCCTAAGGATTTCAGCAGGTGAGGTGAACCTGTGTTAACTATTTCTCAATGTCTTGGGTAGGTTGACTCGTTTAATTGCTTTGTCTATTTCCATGACTAATTTTCTCCTCTGCTCCCCAGGTGCACTGACACTTGCCTGCAAGTGGAGGGGGGGATTGAGGAGCATAGTTAGTTGTTCAAGTTCCACAATCACGAGCTCCTCCCCCGAGTAGCCCTGCTTCATGTGAGAGTTTAGGGAGAGAGCATCAGCAGGTGATTTAACACACTCCATCTCAGCTTGGGTACCCTCACCTGAGCCCCCACACGTGTGTTCCAGACAGGCCCCTGGATGGAGATCATGAGCAGAACCCAATCTGATTTCCTCATCCTCCATGCCCAAGCCAACAATGCAAACCTAAGTGAAATCAGCAAACCTGGCACAGAACAGCTCAGTCACCTTCGTTGAGCACTCTGCAATGTTGGCTCAGATACCTTATTTCTATATATTAGTGCATTAAGATACACATGGTGCAACATTCCTACACTTTCAGGCTATTTTATCAGAAGATTGGGGGTGTCTGGAGGTCTTTGCTCATCTCCCCTGCATGGTCCCAATGTCCCAGTTAGTAGCCAGGCTATCAGATGCATTTTAATTAGCTGAAAAGGTTTTTCCTTCACCGATATTTAGCACTTTTACTGCCATTTGGAAAGGCACCTGAAGAACAAACAAAAATAAAGCTGACGTAATTTACAGGGTTTTTATTGCTATGTATTCAAGATATTGCTGAACTAAATTAGATATCTTGGCGTTAACTGACCTAATAAATTGTGCAAACCAGAGTTTTATTGTGGTCACAGTGATACAAGGTCAAGAACAGCCTACTCTTTTTAAAATTAGATTGACAAAATAAAAACAGAAAATGCTGGAAATACTCAGGTCAGGCAGCATCAGTGGAGAGAGAAGTAGTGTTAACATTTCAAGTCAATGACCTTTTCTCAGAAACTTGAAAAAACACTGAGGGTAGCAAGGGCACAGAACGTACTGTGGCTGTGGAACTTCAACATCCATTACCAAGACTGGCTCGGCAGTAGCAATACTGACTGAGCTGGCCAAGTCCTGAAGGACATATCTGCCAAACTGGGACTGTTGCAGGTGGAGAGAACAAACAAGAGGAAGAAACCTGTTTAACCTCATCTTCACCAATCTACCTGCCAAAGATGCATCTGTCCAGTACCACAGTGTCCTTGTGGAGACAAAGTCCCGCCTTCACACTGTGGACACCCTCCATCATGTGTGGCACTACCATCGTGCTAAATGGGATAGATTCAGAAGAGATCTGGCAGCTCAAAACTGGGTATCTACGAGGCGCTGTGGACCGTCAGCAGCAGTAGAATTGTATTCAATCACAATCTGTAATCACGTAGCCAGGCATCTCCCCCACTCACCATTACCATGAAGCCAAGGGATCAACCCTGGTTCAATGAGGAATGTGGGAGTAAGTGCCAGGAGCAGCATCAAGCATTGCTGACAATGAGATGTCAGCCTGATGAAGCTACAACACCAGCTTACGTGTATGATAGATAGTGAAAGCAGCATGCTAAAGACAGAGCTAAGCAATCCCACAACCAACAGATCAGATCAAAACTCTGCAGTCCTGTCATATCCAGTGGTGAATGGTGGTGGATAATTAAACTACTAACTGGAGCAGACTCCACAAACATTCCCATCCTCAATGATGGCAGAGCCCAGCATGTCTGTGCAAAAGTCAAGGCTGAAGCATTTGTAATCATCTGCAGCCAGAAGTGCCAAGTGGCTGATCCATCGCAGCCTCCTTCAGCATCAGAGATGCCAGTCTTCAACCAATTCAATTCACTCCATGTGATATCAAGAAACAGCAGAGCGCATTGGATACATCAAAGGCTATGGGGCCTGACCACATCCCCAGATTAGTACTGAAGCCTTGCGCTGAAGCCAAGCTGTTCCAGTACAGTTACAACACTGGCATCTTCCCGACAATGTGAAAAATTGCTCAGCTGTAGCCAGTCCACAAAATGGACAAATCCAGTCCAGCCAATTACCGCCCCATCAGTTTACTCTCAATCATAAGCAAAGTGATGGACGGTACTATCAAGCTGCACTTACTCAGCAATAACCTGCTCACTGATGTTCTGCTTAGGTTCTGCCAGGACCACTCGGCTCCAAACCTCATTACAGTCTTGGTCCAAACGTGCACAAAAGAACTGAATTGCAGAGCTGAGGTGAGTGACTGTGCTTGATACCAAGGCAGCATTTGAACATGTGTGGCAGCAAGGAGCCTTAGCAAAACTGAAGTCAATGGTATGATGGACTGGTGGTAAGTGGTGTGGGTCGCTTCCACGTTCCACCTCCCAACTGCATGAAGATAGTATTTTGTTAAAAAATGGTGGGTCAGTCCCTGAATATTTTTAGGGTAAAATAAACAGAAACAGGTTTTCTCATAGATTTAAAAAAAGGTTAAAGTTTTTATTTAAAAAGTCTTACAGAACCTTTGTTAGTTCATTCCTGTAGATAGGAGTCATTAACATGTAATGGGCTCCTTTCAGTTTCAATGGGTTTGCCCCAGAGCTAATTCAGATGCAGTTAATGAGTTTCATCTTTGCAGACAGGCTTGTTTATTGATAGTACGGGAGGGGTCACCTGACCTCTTCTCCATTTTATCTGTGGTACAAATGTGCCCATTTTCTTGTGGTTCAGGTTAACAGTTAATTTTTTATTCCATAATTCCTCCCATTCATTATTTATTTCATCATGGCTCCTTCCAAGCATGACAATGGGAATTGGGGGAGGAATCCCCACTGGCTGGAGTCATACCAAGCACAGAGGAAGATGGATGCAAGATGGAGATGGCTGTTGGAGGCTAATCATCTCAGTGCCAAGACATTGCTGCCCAAGTTCCTCAGGGGAATGTTGGAGCTCCTACCATCTTCAACTGCTTCAGTGACCTTCCCTCCAGCATAAGGTCAGAATTGGGATGTTCATTGATGATTGCAGTGTTCAGTACCATTCACAACTGCTCAGATACTGAAGCAGTCCGTTTCCGCATGCAGCAAGATCTGGACAACATCCAGGCTTGGGCTGATAAGTAACAAGTAACATTCGCACCACACAAGTGCCAGGCAATGACCATCTCCAACAAGAGAGAATCGAACCATCTCCCCTTGATATTCAAAGGGATTACCATCACTGAATCCCCCACTATCAACATCCTGGGGTTACCATTAACCACAAACTTAGCTGGACCAGCATATAAATACTGCGGCTGGGAACTCTGCAGTGAGTAACTCACCTCTTGACTCCCCAAAGCCTGTTCACCAACTACAAGGCATAAGTCAGAAATGTGATGGAATTGCCAATTGCCTGAATCTTTGTGTCTCCAACAACACTCAAGAAGCTCGCCACCATCCAGAAAAAACAATCCGTTTGATCAGCACCCCATCTATCACCTTAAGATACATGACGCTGATGAAATGTTTGTTGACAGATATATACAGACAGACCATCAGGGGTGGGGAGCTGCAAGGAAATAGTTAATTCTTAACTTTTAGTTTATGCCTGCAAAGTGAGTTTCTCTTACAATGCAGGAAATGTCAGTCCAATTGCATGGAAATAAAAGGCAAGGCAATGATTTAGCTGATAAAGTTTCAGGAAAAATAGACTTCCTTTGTTAGATGAAATGGCTGCATCAAGTTCCATATGTTGTGCAGCTGTGAGACAGGTTAATTCCAGAGCTTGGACAGCCAATTCCTCCAAGAACATCGTTGAGGAATTTGATCTTGATAAAGTATTGATAAGGTTTTTGTGAAGCCTTCTTGTTAAAACTGAAATTCATTAAGCGGACAATGGGATGAAGTAATCCTTTAGAAAAATATGGATTCTCATGTAGCCAGAGTGAAAAAAAGACATAAAAAAAGAGGGGTGTTAGAATAGTTACTTCAGAATTGTTAAAGGTTCCACTAGTCCATCCTCCCAAGTCCAAGAACTGTGATGCAGTGAATTCTACAGGACATTTTATCATAAGTGTGAACCTGAATGGATGTGTAATTATTATTAGTAATGGCCATCATTGCATATGTGTAATTGTTGGAATAATGGTCATCATTGTATGCTTAATTCCTATGAAAGCCAATATGTGTCTTATGGAATAACAAATTTGTAAGCGAAAGAAACATCCATTCCTTAACGGCACTATTGATATTACAGGCACACCACCGGTTTTCAAGACAGAATTGCAGAACATAATCCCCGAAATACTAACAAAAATGACAAATTCAGGATGTGAAATGGAACTGGACTCATTCAATCGTAAACCAGTGGTCCCAACCATGGGGATTCATTCATACATATCTATTATTTCACCCATTGCCCCACCCTCCCCATGAGAGACTGTTACACTATCCTTTATCAGCTGCTACACCTTACATTATAAGTGGAAGTGCGGTACATGTGTTAAAAACATGACGCCACTTGGTCACAGGACGGTTGTGGTACCTGTAACACTGCAGAGTGATCCCTTCGGGTTCTGTGAAGAGGGGCTCTCTGGAGTTTCCCTGCTTAAAATAAAACACAAGGAAATAAGCTTGTTAACAGAAAGCAACCTAGAGAAAGTAGGCTCACATCAAGAGCAATAATCATTTCCCTTTTAAACTTCTGGCATTGGGCAGAAATGAGAGCTCAGAGAAATTTATCCTTCGAATCTTAAGCAAATTATTTCCTTTCTTTTCCCCCCACTGAAGTATCAGTCAGTCATTAATCCAAGCTGCTCGAGAGTCGAGCAAGGACAGGACAGTAGTTGGTTCTGGTTGGGCCAAGCTGATGGTCAGTTTTCAGGAATGCATGCCATTTACTTTTCTTTCTTTTGCAAGACAATTCATCAAAACTTCTCGTTTCAATAAGTTGCTCCCGATTTGGCCACTCTGCTGCAAGGAATGATATCTTGGCTTACGCGTAATATAACCAGTAGTGATGAAAGAGGTCCGTTACACAGGTTGGGACAGGAAACTCTGTTGCTTTTCTCCTCTGAGAGGCAACCATCTCTCTCCTCATCGAAATGATGAAACTCAGCTTAAGACATTTAGAGGATTTAGTTTCAAATCAAAGGTCTAACTTTTAAACTACAATACAAAGGGAAAATAAAGGACTTCTATACTTTGTTAGGAGAAATCATTGAATAGTTACAGGACAGGAGGCTGCCATTCAGCCCATCGTATCTGCGCTGGCTCTCCATGGAGCAACTGAGTCCTACTCCACCACTCTTTGCCCGTAGCCCTGCAATTCTTTTCTTCAACACTTAAGCAATTCTATTTTGAAAGCCCTGACTGTATATGCCTCCACCGCACTCTCAGGCAGTGCATTCCAGATCCTAACTACTCACTGTATAAAAAAGTTCTTCCTCGTGTCGCTGTTGGTTCTTTTGCCTGTCACCTTAAGTGAATCCTCTGGTCCTGAATCCCTCCACTAAAAGGAATGTTTTTTCTCTGTCCAGACCCCTCATAATTTTGAATACCTCTTTCAACCTTCTCTTCTCTAAGGAGAACAACTCCAGCTTCTTCAATCTATCCTTTAAGGCCAAACTAGAGTTTTATAAAAGTTGATCATAACTTCCTTGTTTTTGCACTCTATGCCTTGATTTGTAAAGCCCAGGATCTCACATGCCCTTTTACCATTTTCTCAAACTGCCGTAACAACTTCAATGATTTGTGCACATATACACACAGGTCTCTCTGTTTCTATACCCACTTTAAAATTGTATTCTATTTTATATTGTCTGTCCTCGTTCTTCCGACCAAAACGCATCACTTCACACTTCCCTGCATCAAATTTCATCTGCCCCATACCCACCCATTCCACCTGTTTATGTTACATTGGGGTCCATCACCATCCTCCTCACAGTTCACCATATTCCCCAGTTAGAGGAGAGCGATGCCTCAAAAACGCGGTGCTAAGATTTTCCAAACTGCAGTACTGCCGAAAAGTGCAATAACACTAGACATTACATTCGATTCCAAGCATTATCAATGACCCTTCACTGAATCAGTGTAAACATGGCAGAAATTCTGATATTGTTGACTGCACCAGCGCTAGATCCACACTGGAACTCTAACGACATGCCCCATCCCCTTCAATATTTTTACTCCAAATGCTTACCACTAGGTAGCGCAGTACTTGCACATGCGCAAATGTAGCCTCATGCATTGAAATGTCATTGTCTGCAACGTTTTCGGCAGCTGTCAGTAGTAAAGCTGGCGCTGCTCAATTTATCACAAAAACAAATGAAACCCAAATCCCCAGTGGCTGCTAACGCCACCTCCATCCCACCCCCAACAGCACACGAGTGCTCACTCCCCACCTCGCCACTTCCTCCCCTCTGCTCTGCTCCCCACTCCCTCCTACTCGCAGTCTCCCTCCACTCCCTATCCTGTCACTCGCTCCCCCCCACTTCCTATGTGTGGGAAAGAGAGACGGCAATTGGGGGACGGAGCAGGGAACAGAGGCAGAATGGGGTGGGGGGGGGGGGGGGAAAAGAGGATTGGAGGTGACAGGGCGGGGAGCGAACAGCGAGCAAATGTTACAGTATGCGATGGAGTTTTCGCACGAATGCACACATTAGTCCTGGTAAACTGGGTGCTGACGTAGGCTGCACATGCACAGCACCATACTGACAGGAAGAGTCCATTCTGCGCATGTGCGAAGCTGGGAGCGCTCTGGTTACATCGGCGCTGGGCTGCATGGTCAGGAGTCACTTTGTTTACTTAATTCCCTCAAACACTGTGGTTCACTCAGATTGAACAGCCCATTGTGGATAATCCACAGTCTCACAGCAACAAATGGTTAGCAATGAAAACAACTTCAAGATTTGTTTCTGCCCTTTGCCCTTACGCTTCCAGTCCTAATCCTGATTCTATTCCCTTTGGTTCTGATTCACAAATCAATGCAATATTCATTTGTTATTTACTCTCATGTATTTCAGAACTATATCTGACCTAGTATTCTCTACTCTAGTGAACACAGCCCTGATCTCCAAGTCTCACCACCAGCCCTACTGGCTGGTACCATTAATGACCCGATACCATATATCAAGTCCCTGCCAATCAGAAACATTTGCCCTCTGATCCACAGAATGACTCTCACCTGTTGCTCTTTTCCTCTGACATTTTCAACATGATTTTCTGGAAGTGCTCCACTACATCCTTTTCCAGAATCCGTTTTTCAGTCTGCTTATCCTTTTCAAATGATCTCACCTGAAAGTAGAAGATGAAAAAAATCATCACACCATGAGAAACCCTCTCTGCCTCACCACATCCATGAAGCTGGGGGCTCCTCCCTATATGTGGGGTGGGGTGAATTCCCCCGAATACCTCCGCGAACACCTACAGGGTCTCTCTCCCATGCAACCCCGCTTCCCACCAATGACATATAGGGTCGCCAACCCATCCACCCAGTGACCAACACACTGGGGTTGGTGGGGGTGGGGGGGGAAGCAACTCTAAAAGACCCTATCGACCAGACACAGGGTCTCCACCCCAACCACCACCTCAGCAACAACCACACAGAGGGTATCACCCCACCACTCTGCAACCACATACAGGGCCTCCCTCCCTCACCCACCAACCACACATTGAGGCCCCCCCAAGCTCCTGTCTTAAGCTGAGATAAACCATAACACCACCAGGTTCAGCAAGGAGACTGGTTGTTCTCTGTATAGATTGGTGCTAACTCATGTGATGTTAAACCAAATCTTGTTTTACAGATCTGATTGCAGATATTACATATGAAGTCACTGTTGGAAGGGTGGGTGATGGCACTGGTTTTGCAGCATGCTTGCTTAACCTGTAGAGACCCGACTCCGATCTCAAATGTTGAGATTACTTGATGACAGACACTTCTCCATTTGGAACAGTTCATGGTTGGTTTTTTTCCAACATAGTGGGTCCAATTTACAGGCTGAGATTGACTTTCAGAATATCCTTTTATCCAAATTTGGGACTTCCTACAGTGCTGGTTCCCATGCTCAGCTGGCTGTAGAATACCAACTTTGTTATGCAGGAGTCCTGCATGCAAACCACATGGCCGACCCAGTGATGCTGAGCTCTGATGAGCATGCTCTCGATACCAGGTATGTGGAACGTTGCAAGAACTTTAGTGTTAGGGATTTTGTCTTGCCACTTGATGTTACAGATAGATCTTAAGCAGCAATGGTGGAATGCATCTAGTTGCTTTATGTGGCGCCAGTGGGTTGTCCAGGCCTCACAGCCATAGAGAAATGATGTAAGAACCACTTCCTGGTAGACTTTGATCTTTGTTTTGAGACAGACTCCATGCTCTCTCCAAAGCCTGTGGGTGAGCCTGCCAAATGCCGAGCTTGCTTTTGCCAGGCGATGGGCGATTTCATCATCCAACGTGGTGGTGGTGCTGGAGAGGATACTCCCAAGATAGCAGAACTTCTGAACTCAGTTGAGTGGTGTATTGTTGATTGTGATTATGGGGTCTTGGAGTTTGTGGCCAGGGGCAGATTGGTACAAGATCTCAGTCTTTTTCAGACTTATTGTAAGACTGAAGCATTTTGAGGCTCGGGCAAAGCAGTCAACAAGCACCTGGATGTCCACCGGAGTATGTGCTATGATAGCACAGTCGTTGACAGACAAGAGTTCACTTAGTGGCTGTTCTTTGATCTTTGTGTCTTTGCAGATTGAAGAGGATGCCATCTGTCCTGAACTGAATGTGTACTCCTATGTCAAGATCCTTGAGTGAGAGCATGGCCAAAAAGTGGATGGCAAACAGAACTGGACATTATGCAGCCTTACTTGTTGTCATTAGGTGACAGGAAAGGCATCTGATAAATTACCATTATCCTGTCTTAAACTCAGATAAACCATAACACAACCAATTAAAAACCTTGGCCTGTAATTTCAAACCAGAGAAAAGAACAAATTGTTGTTGTTGATGCAATGGTAGGCATTGACTCAGAGCTTCCACATGTAATTTCATGTCATTTAATCCCCACGGTACCATAATCAAACCAGGAACTGTAATCCCTTTACTGGCATCCTATTAATGAGAAAGAAAAATCGCAAAACACTCCCAACAAAAATACTTGCCCTCACTGGGGCCATGGTGGTTTAGTGGTAATGTCACTGGATTAGTAATCCAGAGGCCCAGGCTAATGCCCTGGGACACTGGTTCAAATCCCACCGTGACAGTTGGTGAGATTTTAGGGCCTGTTTCAGTGCTGTATCTCTAAACTAAACATATATAGGGACAGGTGGGGATGTGGTAGGAATATGGGATTAGTGTAGCATTAGTATAAATGGGTGGTTGATGGTCAGCACAGACTCGGTGGGCCGAAGGGCCTGTTTCAGTGCTGTATCTCTAAACTAAAACCAACGGAGAGATTTCTAACTGATTTAAATATCAATGAGAGTCATTAGACGCTCTGGTTACCACATCTCAAGACTGAGCATGCGCCGTATCTTTAATATGTGGGACAGACTCTCATCAAGGCTCTTTATCTGAATGCGCGAATCATATGCAATAAGATAGGTGAACTAGTGGCACAAACAGATAAATAGTTTAGATCTAATCACCATTACAGAGACATGGCTGCAAGGTGACCAATGTTGGGAAATAAATATTCCAGAGTATACAAGATTTCGAAAAGACAGACAGAACGGAAGAGGAAGAGTAGCTCTGATGATGAAGGATAACATAGAACAGTAGTGAGAAAGGATCTTGGCACAAAAGGTAGAATCAGTATGGGTGGAAATTAGGAATAACAAGGCTCAGAAAACGCTGGTGAGAGTAGTTTCTAGGCCCCGCTAACAGTAGTTACACTGTTGGACAGAGCTTTAAACAAGAAATTATTGGAGCTTATAATAAAGGCAATGTAATAATTGTGGGGGACTTTAATCTTCACATAGACGGGACCAATCAAATTGGCAAAGGTGGCCTGGAAGACGAGTTTGTAGAATGCTTTTGTGACAGTTTCCTGGAGCAATATGTAGTGGAGCCAAATAAGGATATTTTCAATCTAGTACTGTACAATGAGGCAGGGTTAATAAGTAATTGCATTGTAAAAGATCCTCTGGGAAAAAGTGATCATAATACAATTGAATTCTATATTAAGTTTGAAAGTGACATACTCCAGTACCAAACCCGAATCTTAAACTTAAACAAAGCCAATTACTTCAGTATAAGGGGAGAGCTGGCTAACGTTGATTGGGTAAATAGACTAAAATGTATGACAATAAATAAATAAATAGTGGGAAACATTTAAAGAAACAATTCAAAATGTTCAACAAAAGTACATTCCATTAAAAAGCAAAAACTCTGCAAAAAAAGATCCATCCGTGATTTACGACGGAAGTTAAGGATAGTATCAGATTAAAAGAAAAGGCTGACAATGTTGCAAATAATAACAGCAAGTCTGAGGATTGGGAGTGTTTTCAAAACCAGAAAAGGGCCACCAAAAAACTGATAAAAAGGGAAACAAGTAGAATTAGAGTAAACTAGCCAGGAATATAAAAAAATAAATCGTAAGAGCTTTTACAAGTATATAAAAAGGAAAGTAGCTAAAGTAAAGGTTAGTCCCTTAGAGGCAGAGACAGGAGAAATTATCATGGGAAATGAGAAAATGGCAGAGACATTGAACAAATATTTTGTGTCTGACTTCACAGTAGAAGACACAAGTTACATACCAGAAATAGAGGGTAACCAAGGGTAATAATAGTGAGAAAATTAAGGTAATTAATATCAGAGAAAAAATGCTGGAGAAACTTAAGGGGCTAAAAGTCGACAAATCCCCAGGACCTCATGGCCTACATCCTAGGGTTCTAAAAAGAGGAAGCGGCAGAGATAGTGGATGTGCAGGTGATGATTTTCCAAAATTCCCTATATTCTAGAATGTTCTCCGTTGGAAATTTGCAAATGTAACACCTCTATTCAAGAAAGGAAGGAGAGAGGAAACGGGGAACCACAGGCCAGTTAGCCTGACATCAGTCATTGGGAAAGTGCTGGAATCTATTAATGACCAGACAAAGTCAACATGGTTTTACAAAAGGCAAATCGTATTTAACAAATTTATTACAGAATTTTTTGAGGATGTAACTAGTAGGGAAGATAAAAGGGAACCAGTAGATGTAGTATACCTGGATTTCCAAAAGACATGCGATAAGGTGCCACACAAAAGGTTAATACGCAAGAAAAGGGCTCATGGTGTTGGGGGTAATATATTAGCATGGATAGAGGATTGGTTAACAGACAGGAAGCAGAGAGTAGTGATAAATGGGGCATTTTCAAGTTGGTAGGCTGTAACTAGTGGAGTGCCACAAAGATCAGTGCTGGGGCCTCAGCTATTTAAAGTCTACATTAATGACTTCGGCAAAGAGACAGAGAGTAATGTACCTAAGTTTGCTGACAATACAAAGCTAGGTGGGAACGGAAGCTGTGAGAAGGACACAAAGAGGTTGCAAAGATATATGAACAAGTTAAGTGAGTGGGCAACAAAGTGGCAGATGGACTATAATGTGGGGAAGTGTGAGGTTATTCACTTTGGTAGTAAGAATGGAAAAGCAGAATATTTTTTAGAAGGCGTGAAACTTGTAATGTTGATGTTCAGAAAGAATTGGGTGTACGTGTACAAGGAACATAAAGTCAGTATACAGGTACAGCAAGCAGTTAGGAAGGCAAATAGCATTTATTACACAGTGCAAAAATAAAGAGGTCTTGCTACAATTGTACAGATCTTTGGTGAGACCACACCTGGAATAGTGTGTGTAGTTTTGGTCTCCACTTTTAAGGAAAGATATATTTGCTTTGGAGGGGGTACAGTGAAGGTTCACTAGATTGGTCCCTGGGTCAAGAGGGTTATCCTATGATGAGAGGCTGAGCAAATTGGGCATATATTCTATGTAGTTTAGAAGAATGAGAGTTGATCTCATTGAAACATACAAGATTCTGAAGGGGCTTGCAGGGTAGGCACTGCAGTTATTTCCCCTAGTTGGGGAATCCACAACACTGGGGCACAATTTCAGGATAAGGGGAGAAAGTTTTTCACTCATAGGGTCGTGAATCTTTGGAATTCTCCACCCCTGAGGGTTGTGGATGCTCCATTGTTCAGTATATTTAAACTGAGACAGCCATAGTTTTGGTTTCTCAGGGAATCAAGGGATATGGGGAATAGGCAGGAAAGTAGAGTTGAAGGTGAAGATCAGCCATAATCGTATTGAATGGTGGAGCAGACTCGACGGGCCGTATGGTCAGCTCCTGCTCCTATTTCTAATGTTATGTTCTTAAAAATAGAGTCAGTGCTATAATTGGATTTATCCTCTGGAAAGGTTCTAGATGGGTATCGGGGTGAGAGTATGTTTGTAAATGCAGGGGATAGACAATCACCATCTGAGAATACCGTAATTCCAATCTGCTACTGTTATGGAAATGTCATCTGCTGAATTAAACCAACCAGGAAGGGTTCAATAACAGGCTGCAATTATAATATTGGAGTCGCCTTCAAATACAGAAGTCTAGGGCGAAGTGAAGAGGGAAAGTTTAGGCAGAACTTTCATCTTTCTGCAGCTTTTAATCTTGCTTATTCAATTCTTTCTCTTTCTCCTCTCCCACTCCATTCTTCTCTCCTAAAAGTGCAAGACTCGTGCAGCAAAACTGTGTAGTGCAAATATCACAGTAATTGATACAAAACAATCTTAAAATATTCGGTGTTTCTGAGCAGCAGCCTGAAACTTACGAACAAGTTCCAATCTGCAAAGTTATTGACTAAATGACTATTGAACTCCAAATGATCC
Organism: Heterodontus francisci; assembly: GCF_036365525.1. NCBI lineage: Eukaryota > Metazoa > Chordata > Chondrichthyes > Heterodontiformes > Heterodontidae > Heterodontus > Heterodontus francisci. Next base: position 112,047,474 of record NC_090379.1, read on the forward strand.
ATGTAACTGTTCACTTAATACCAATTAGACTTTGTGGCCTTCAATGGATGCAGTTCCAAGTAGTAGAATAATACATTGTGCGTGTGTGCGTGCATAGTGTAACACTCCTGGTCCTTATTAGCAGTGCATACAGTGAGCAATGCCACAGGAGATCCATGCGGACATATTTACTTACAAGCAAGTGGCGTTGGGGGTTTTAACACTGAGATGAATCTTAAAAGTTGAACAGTCTGTTACCTTCACATGTTTACGCTCCTTATCCGAGACTAGGACAGAGTAATTAATTTCATTCTTCCTGCAGTGCTCCTGACCTTCTTCCTGAGATAGAAACAGCCAGCATTGTAACTTAAAACTACAACCACTGGAAATCAGAAATACACCTTCAAGTCACATTGAGCACAGGAAATACAGACAGTTAATACAATATAAACGAAGATTGATTCAGTAAATCTATAACTTGGTATGACACTGAACCATACAGACAGGAAAGTCACAGATTCAATCCCCGGTCATTGCCGAGTTGGCTGATCTCAGCTGGGCTAATGGGAAGTAAAGTGGCCTAGGGAGAGGGTGAAGAGTTCCATCTGTGTTCCCACTCCTGTCACTGTTCAGTGACCACTGTCACACAGTTCATGTGCAGCTGTCAGGTGAAGATGATCTGGCTCAGTTGTGATGCTCCCTCTCTTGAACCTGCCAATGGTCATCTATTTGCACATTAAGAATGGGCAAGGTGCCCGAGGGCCACCAGGGGCCCCAGGGTGATAGCCAAACCTGGGGAAGGGAGCAGTGTCAATCGTGGATCTCTCTGTGACCTCTGCAATGTTGTCTGGATGAAAAGTGCACTGGTGTCAAAGAAAACACTCACTATACAAACAAGGCAAGAAATCATGGTGGTTATCACCCAAGAATTTCTGCCTCCCCTCACCCCGCACCTAAATCAAGCTGCCTGTAGGTCCACTTCCAACAATGGAGCTCCAGCATCCTAAATTATACCAGCTTCCCAATACAACTGCATGTATTACCTGGGAGACGTTGTGCAGCAACTCAGCTTTTACTCCGACCTTCCACAACTTCTTGATGATGCTGATGGCTCTGTCCATCGACATCCTCCCGACAGCAACCACCAGCGTCTCACAATGGCTGAAAGTAGGCTGTAATAGAAGACAGTTGGTTGTGGAGTTATCAAAATACAGTTCACAAAGTAGTCACTGGTACAAATCAAAGGACCAAAAGTCTCTGTGCTGAAGTCCATCTCTCCGTGCCTCATCCCTCACCCTGTCGCTGTCTACTTTTCTGATTTGACCAATATATTACAGGTAAAGCCAGCAAAATGTCAGTGAAATAAAACTCTTGTTACAGATAACTCACCGGCTCAGGTGTGAAACAAAGTGTGGAGATTTTATCCAAGGCAAGGCTGACTCCTACGGCAGAAGGGACTGGTCCTACGACTTGTGGTCTCTGGAACTCTTGGATCTAAGGGAGTGGAAGATGAACATTTTTACAATTCTCATTTCTTGAAAAGAACAATTAGATTTACAACTGTGTTGAACAATTCTGCAAATGGTGGATGAGATAAATGCAGCGCCTGGTGTCTCCCCCATGGTCTGAGATAGCTCCCTGTCTGACTCCTGAACTGGGCTGAGGTAACTGATCTCAGCCAGGGCAACCATTGCCACCACAATTGGCCTCAGTGCTGCTGACGAAGGAGGGAGCGGGGAACAAATCTGCAAGTTCCTAATCCAGTCATCCTTGTGGGAATCTGGATGTGCAGGGATCATTGGGCAAGGACAGAATCAGGATTGGCAGTAACATTGTCCGCTATTGAAGCTGGTGCTTGCTACCATACAGGTGAATAATAATCACTTAGGTGACGCACCAAACGGCTGCCTATGTTGTGCCCAGGGCAAATCAGGAGAGAAAGAAATTAAGGAGCTGTGATAGCAGCTACTATGTATTGCATCATAACCCATGGTAGGTCAGGATGAAGCTGCTTTCAATGCTCACTCTGGAACTAGGCTCAACAGGTGTGTGAACAAAGTCGTGATGCTGCTGCTTTTCCTCCTCCATCAGTTTAAGGCACCTTTCTACCACAACATAACAGAGCACAAATCATGATGTCGGAAAACCTATGACCAATCCACATCCTATTGCTCAGCAGTATAACAGAGCTTCAATAAAACACTGTGTTGTGCAATTACTTGCACAGTTTATTACCCCGCTTTTCTGCACTCAGAGATGTAGACTCTTCCTGGGTTTTGGGTCCATAGCTGCCGGTCCACCTCCAGTCCCTCACCCAAAAGGCTATTCGTCATGTGTGGGGTTAGAGATGTTGGCTTTTCCAGCATGGACACAAACCCCATTCTCACCCAATTTCCACATATGTGACTTACAACAGGAGTGACAGGGTAGCAATCTGAAACAGAAACCACAGCTTATTTTCCCCTCCTGTACCCAGAATCAACTATCAGGTTACTCCTATTTGGGACCTTATTAGCTAACTCCAGAAAATGAGGGTTTTTTTCACCGTAACAAACAGACAGTACCTCAATCACATGGATTTTTAATTAGTAACAGAATCTGTAAAAGTTAATACTGGTATATGTCTCATGGCAGAGAGATGAGCCACACGTGCAGAAATATACTTCAGAGACAGGTCAATACCAGCTCTTTCAGCAGCAGGGGTTACCCTGCACCTGAGCAGTCTCACTATACGACCACACGAATTAAGAGCAGAGTAGGCCACTCGGCCCTTCCAGCCTGCTCCGCCATTCAATAAGTTCATGGCTGAACGGATTACTCCACGTTTCCACATACCCCTGATAACCTTCCACCCACCTTGCTTATCAAGGATCTATCTACTTCTGACTTAAAAATATTCAAAGACTTTGCTTCCACCGTCTTTTGAGGAAGAGAATTCCAAAGACTCATGACCCTCTGAGAAACAAATTCTCATCTCGGTCTTAAATGGGCGACCCCTTATTTTTAAACAGTGACCACTCGTTCTAGATTCTTCCACAAGGGGAAACATCCTTTCCACATCCACCCTATCAAGGCCCCTCAGGATCTTGTATGTTTCAATCAAGTCACCTCTTGCATTCCAGTGGATACAAGCCTAGCCTATCCTCATAAGACAGCCCGCCCATTCCAGGTATTAGTCTAGTAAACTTTCTCTGTACTGCCACCAACACATTTACATCCTTCCTTAAATAAGGAGACCAGTACTGTACACAGTACTCCAGATGTGGTCTCACTAATGCCTTGTATAGCTGAAGCATAACCTCCCTACTTGTGTATTAAATTCCCCTAGCGATAAACAGTAACATTCTATTAGCTTTCCTAATTACGTGCTGTACCTGCATACAAACCTTTTGCAATTCATACACTAGGACACCCAGATCCCTCTGCATCTCAGAGCTCTGCAATCTCTCACTATTTAGATAATATGCTTCTTTTTTATTCTTCCTGCCAAAGTGGGCAATTTCACACTTTCCAACATCATACTCCATTTGCCAGGTCTTTGCCCACTCACTTAACCTATCTATATCCCTATGTAACCTCCTTATGTCCTCTTCACAAGTTACTTTCCTATCTATCTTTGTGTCATCAGCAAATTTAGCAACCATACCTTCGGTCCCATCATCTAAGTCATTTATATATAAAGTCGCAAGTCACTGTCATTTATGTGACAGTGACTTGCAAAGTTATGCACAGCTTAAGAGATGGACACCAGTTACACCAACTAAATGGGAGAGAAGTGTCAATTTTTACCTGGTATGCATTGCTCCTGTGCTAGTGTGCATATTGAAATACAAAGTTTGCAGCAACAGATAAGAGAGAATGCTGGCATAATTGTGGAACAGAGTCATGCAGTGCAGCTTCAATCCGCAGGCTATGCTAAGGTCGCCGAACTCAGCTGGGGCCGCATCACAGATGCTAAAATTAGCCTCAGTATCTAGAAATATTAACCAAGTAAGCACTGCTGGGAAGTACATACGTGAGAGTGGCGGGTGAGAACAGAGTGGAGGTCAGCCACGATGCCTTCCATGCTCAAATAACCCAACAGCACTCATTGTTTAGCTTGACACATGAAGAATAGCCCTGTTTGGTGGAACTGTATCCCATCAAGAGATGGTATGTTAAAAGAGGACAGCAGAAAATAATGTGCGTGTGTCTGTGTGTACACAAGAATAGAAAAATATTTAATGATCTGGACTGGCGTGGGCACTGATCTATGTACAAGATGCAATGCTATAGCAACTAATTTAAACCTATTTGATCTCTGATCAAATATAATACTGCAGCAATATCTCAAACAGCAAAAGAAGATGCCAATGACTGACTGAAGCCACTATTTACTAGTACTCTCAAGGGCTTATTTGCTTATTTTAATACCATAATGACAAGCGTTTGCTAATGAGAAGTCTGCGCATCAAAACACAGATTGGGCTGCAGTTCCGAAGAAGGGTTACTGACCCGAAACGTTAACTCTGCTTCTCTTTCCACAGATGCTGCCAGACCTGCTGAGTGATTCCAGCATTTCTTGCTTTTGTTACAGATTGGGCTGCGCAGTGGTTAGCACCGCAGCCTCACAGCTCCAGCGACACGTGTTCAGTTCTGGGTCCTGCCAGTGCGGAGTTTGCAAGTTCTCCCTGTGACTGCATGGGTTTCTGCCGGATGCTCCGGTTTCCTCCCACAGCCAAAGACTTGCAGGTTGATAGGTAAATTGGCCATTGTAAATTGCCCCTAGTGTAGGTAAGAGAATGGTGGGGATGTGGTAGAGAATATGGGATTAAGGTAGGACTAGTATAAATGGGTGGTTGTTGGTCGGCACAGACTCGGTGGGCTGAAGGGCCTGTTTCAGTGCTGTATCTCTAAATAAATAAATAAATAAAACATTCCTGCATCCCGATGAACTGAATCTTACACAGTGACAGGAAATCAATGCTGACAAAGAAAGCCAGGACCAAAAGAACTCACCAGATTGTCGTATCTCCCTCCAGCTGCTAAGATATCTGGGACGATGTGGTGTCCCCGCTTCACGAACGCTACAAACTGGAAAATGACTCCATTGTGTTGCTGCACCTTGTAAACAAGGCCCAGATTAATCACCACCTGTAAAGCAAGAAATGCATCTTCACTCCTCAAACACTGCAGGTTTTAATATCAATATCTTCCATTTCTCACTTTCTTCTGTATAGGCAATACATTGAAAGACTAAACGTGTGACTCTTCCAATCACTCAACATCCAACATTTCTTGGATTTCATGGGGAAAGAGAAAGGGAGCACTGCCACGTGAATACAATCCCAGAAAGTCACTGCAGTTTCTCTGCGATTTTACTTACACAAGCTGCAAGTGGGCAGACATTGGGGGCAAAACTCAATCCTAACAGCACTACTCTTCAGCCAATCAAGACTACCAAAAAGCAAAAAGCACTCTAGATCAGTTTAGATACAGCGTTAAGTTCCCACAACCCTGCCGCAACGTGACTCAGACCTGACTTCAGAACAGCTCTCCAATACCACTCTGTGGCCTCTCAATTAGATGGCAAATGTATTGCTGTATATGCGTGGTAGCTTCACATTCCTGGGCTATCCGGTCAAATGTAAAACTCTGCAGCTATTGGGTAAGCCTGTAAAACTCTGGGGCTAGTGGATAAAACTGGTGTGGTTCCAAAGCATAAAAAGATCTCAGGTTTAATGCCCAGATCCGCTGTGTTAGCCAATCTCATGGGATAAGAGTTTTGGTGCTATAAATGGTCTCAGCATTCCAGAGCTGGCGAGTCTAAATAAAACATTGGGGTCCCATTTCCAATCACTATCCAACAGCCCTGGTTAAGACCCCACAGCCAACACTCACTGTGTGGACTGATGCATGGAGAATGCCCACTTGGCCAAACTACTAGAGGGCTGCCAGTGTCGATTGAACCAAATAGTCAGTGTCACAGGAGAGGAGGGAGAGAGCTGATAATGGTGGGAGATGAATGCTGATGCAAGACTGCTACTTTTAACAGTAATTAAAAATGTTAAATATACCAACAGACATTAAATCCAACCTATCTCAGGTATTTCCCTGATCTCAAGCATTTCCCTGATCTCAAGCTTATGTTGTATTCAAGAAGGCAGCTCACCATCACCTTCTCAGGAGCAATTGAGGGGCAATAAGTGCTGGTCTTGTCAGCATTGCCCACATCCTGTGAATGAATATAAGAAAAAGTTCAGTACTGCAGTAGAGCAGCAGCTCGAGTCGCAAGTTTTGGTTCAATGTTTGAAAGAATCCCCTGTTAGGACAGGCAGTCAGTACCTTCAGTGTGCACAGAACATAGAACAGTACAGCACAGTACAGGCCCTTCAGCCCACGATGTTGTGCCAACCCATTAACCTACTCTAAGATCAAACTATCTACATACCCTTCATTCTACTATCCATCCATGTACCTATCCAAGAGTCGCTTAAATGTCCCTAATGTATCTGCTTCTACTACCAGCGCTGGCAGTGCATTCCACGCACCCACCACTCTCTGTGTAAAGAACCTACCTCTGACATCATCCCTAAACCTTCCTCCAATCACCTTAAAATTATGCCCTCTGGTGATAGCCCTTTCCACCCTGGGAAAAAGTCTCTGGCTATCCACTCTATCTATGCCTCTCATCATCTTGTACCCCTCTATCAAGTCACCTCTCATCCTTCTTCGCTCAAATGAGAAAAGCCCTAGCTCCCTCAACCTTTCTTCATAAGACATGCCCTCCAGTCCAGGCAGCATCCTGGTAAATCTCCTCTGCACCCTCTCTAAAACTTCCACATCCTTCCTATAATGAGGCAACCAGAACTGAACACAATATTCCAAGTGTGGTCTAACCAGGGATTTATAGAGCTGCAGCATAACCTCGCAGCTCTTAAACTCAATCCCCCTGTTAATGAAAGCCAACACCCCATACGCCTTCTTAACAACCCTATCAACTTGGGTGGCAACTTTGAGCGATCTATGGACATGGACCCCAAGATCCCTCTGTTCCTCCACACTGTCAAGAATCCTGTCTTTAAGCCTGTATTCTGCATTCAAATTCAACCTTCCAAAATGAATCACGTCACATTTTTCCAGGTTGAACTCCATTTGCCACTTCTCAGCCCAGGTCTGCATCCTGTCAATGTCCCATTGCAAACTACAACAGCCCTCCACACTATCCTCAACTCCAGCAACCTTCGTGTCATCGGCAAACTTACTAACCCAGCCTTCCACTTCCTCTTCCAAGTCATTTATAAAAATCACAAAGAGCAGAGATCCCAGAACAGATCCCTGCGGAACACCACTGGTCATCGAGCTCCAGGCTGAATACTTTCCATCTACTACCACCCTCTGACTTCTATGGGCCTGCCAATTCTGTATCCAGACAGCCAACTTTCCCTGTATCCCATGCCTCCTTACTTTCTGAATGAGCCTACCATGGGGAACTTTATCAAACGCCTTGCTAAAATCCATATACACCCCATCCACTGCTCTTCCTTCATCAATGTGTTTTGTCACATCCTCAAAGAATTCAATAAGGCTTGTGAGGCATGACCTGCCCCTCACAAAGCTATGCTGACTATCTCTAATCAAACTATGCTTTTCCAAATAATCATAAATCCTGTCTCTCAGAGTCCTCTCCAATAATTTGCCCACCACCGACGTAAGACTGACTGGTCTGTAATTCCCAGGGTTATCCCTATTCCCTTTCTTGAACAAGGGAATAACATTTGCCACCCTCCAATCATCAGGTACTACTCCGGTGGACAGTGAGGACGCAAAGATCATCGCCAAAGGCGCGGCAATCTCTTCCCTCGCTTCCCGTAATAACCTTGGGTATATCCCGTCTGGCCCCGGGGACTTATCTATCCTCATGTCTTTCAAAATTTCCAGCCCATCCTCCCTCTTAACATCAACCTGTTCGAGCATATCAGCCTGTTCCACGCTGTCCTCACAAACATCCAGGTCCCTCTCACTAGTGAATACTGAAGCAAAGTATTCATTAAGGACCTCCCCTACCTCCTCCGACTCCAGGCACATGTTCCCTCCACTATCCCTGATCAGCCCTACCCTCACTCTGGCCATCCTCTTGTTCATCACATAAGTGTAGAACGCCTTGGGATTTTCCTTAATCCTACCCGCCAAGACTTTTTCATGTCCCCTTCTAGCTCTCCTAAGTCCACTCTTCAGTTCCTTTCTGGCTACCTTGTAACCCTCTAGAGCCCTGTCTGATCCTTGCTTCCTCAACCTTAAGTAGGCTTCCTTCTTCCTCTTGACTAGCTGTTCCACATCTCGTCATCCAAGGTTCCTTCACCCTACCATCCCTTCCTTGCCTCATCGGGACAAACCTATCCAGCAGTCGCAGCAAGTGCTCCCTAAACAACCTCCACATTTCTGTCGTGCATTTCCCTGAGAACATCTGTTCCCAATTTAAGCTCCCCAGTTCCTACCTAATAGCATTGTAATTCCCCCTCCCCCAATTAAATATTTTCCCATCCCGTCTGCTCCTGTCCCTCTCCATGACTATAGTAACGGTCAGGGAGTTGTGATCACTAGCACCGTCAGATCGTGAAATAGACTGGCCTTCAGCTACAGGGTCTTTGTATGGAAGCTTGAAATGGGTTCATTTTTCAAAGACAAACTGTTAGGAGGGTGTCCTTAAAGAAACTGAAAAATTGCCTTTTGTTCCAACAGCTGATAGCTGATGCAGCATTAAGTCCACAACAGTGGTCAGCACAGTGGTGGTGCTCCAGTACACAGTACCTGTTATGGCCACGTGGTGAGATGTCGGTGGTTCCCACTGTTCGCCTCCCCACCTGACTGCAGCATGGTTTATTTTCATTAGGGTTTAAGCCCTTTGGTGTTTTATTTGTCAAATAAACAGACAGCGACAGGTTTTCTTGTAGGTTTTAAAATCGAAAATCAATTGCTTATTGATCAATATGCCATATCCCGAAATTGTCGCAACCGTATCCACTCACGCATTTGCTCGTGTGTGTGTGTGTGTGTGTGTGTGTGTGTACACGCACATATACATACACACACACAAAAGACAAATAGAGAAAGAAAAAGGGGAGAGTGATTTTTTCTAGTGGGAGGATGGGTAAACCTGTTGAATACTCTTGGAAATTGAGTTCGCGTTGGGTGCAGGCCTGAGGTGATTGTAGATTTCTTTCGCGATTGAAAGTTCAGTTGAAGACAGTGAATCAGTTCTGGTTCACTTGTGTCAAGTGTAGATTTAGGATTCTACAGCAGGGCACATGTCTTCTGGCATGCTGGAAAACAAGCTGCTGGATGTTGCTCTTCATCTCTCTCTTTCTCTCTAGACTCCCTTTTTTTTTTAAATGGTAAAGCTGTGTTACGTCTCGCCTCCTGGTAGGAGACGTTCTGGTCTCTTACCCATGGTGATCGCACAATAGCCCAGGACGTGGCTACTTCACACTTCCTTTGTTTCAGAAGAAGTCATTCAATTCTGGAATGTTTTAGGATGGGATACAAGTGACACCTCTTAGCTTTGAAGATTTTTTTTTACCTTTATCCCTTTCAGACAGTTTGAATCCACAAAGGCCAAGCTTTTGTCTTCGGTAGCCATTTTGGAGCACATTGTTCACTTTTTTAAAAAGTCCGTTTTTTTAACTGCTCAGATTTTGCTCATGATTGTTGTATCATCGCACTTCTTGTATGCATTACAGTACCACAGTTATGAAAGGGATTTCTGCCTCTCATCTATTAGTAAACACAGTCTACACACAACATCTGCAGCAGTACAAGTCTCAGTTGAAGAGAGAAACTGGCAGTGTGGTACAGATATCTTCACCTGACACCACACCGCTTTGTTGTTTATTTGCCAGGGGCTCTGCATCTAAGCCAGTTTCCTGTTGCTGGAGATAGACAGCAGGGAATAGCGACACAAAATATATGTTACCCACAGCAAGACAGCCCCAATCACCCCCATTCCAGTGATGCAGCACAGATCAAAGCTCAATTCACAGGTGATCTGCCTGGTTTACCAGCAAAAGAGCATCAAAGTACAGCAGATGCTGGAAATCTGATTTCAAAACAGAAAATGCTGGAAATACTCAGCAGGTCTGGCAACATCTGTGGAAAGAGGAGGAGTTAATGTTTCAGGTTGACAACCCTTCATCAGAACTGGGAATGCTTAGAGATGTAGCAATTTTTAAGCAAGGCAGGGAAAATTGGGGGGAGGAAAGAACAAAAGGGAAGATCTGCGAGAGGGTGGGGGAATAGAGGAAAGATTAAATGACAAAAGGGATGTTGGTGCAAGGCAAAATGAGATGGTAATGGGCAAGAAAAGAAACAAAAAATGTGTTTAGAGAAGGATTAAATGTGAAAATCAGCATCGCCACCAAAAGCTGCCAGAGACTATGATCTGAAATTGCTGAACTCAACATTGAATAGGCTGTAAAGTGCCTAGTCGACAAATGATAAGTTAAAGAAGATGTCCAATCTCTCTACACCTCCATTCCCCACCAGGACGATCTGTGGGCTCTCCATTTCTTCCTTGAACGGAGACCCAAACAGTCCCCATCCATCATGATCCTTTTGCACCTGGCTGAAATTGTTCTCAGTGAATAACTTCTCCTTTAACTCCACTAACTTCCTCCACATAAAAGGTTTTGCAACGGGAACTTCTATGTGTCCTAGCTAAGCTTGCCTTTTTGTGGGATATATGGAACATTCTTTGTTCCAGTGCTATTCAGGTCCCCTCCCTCCCCTCTTTTTCCAGCATACTTATGACTATATGGCTGCCCTTTTCTGCTCGCACCCCAGAACTGGAAAATTTCTTGAACCATCTCAGATTCTTCCCTTCTCTGAATCTATTTCCTGGGGCATAGGCAATGGACCAATATTTACTATAAGCCCACTGACTCCCACAGCTACCTTCACTTCAGTTCCTCACACCTGTTTCTTATAAAGACTCTATTCCATTTTCCTCGTTTTTCCATCACATCTGTTGTGACGATGGAAACTTCCATACCAGCACTTCGGATATGTCTTTTTCCACACCCAAGCATTCCACCCTCACTGTGATTCACAGAGCCCTCGATTATATCTATTCCATTTCCCACACTTCTGCTCTCATTCCTGCACTATACAGTTGCCTCGTTCCCAACTTCCACGTCACCAGCCTCCACATTCAACGGATCATCCTGCGCCATTTCCCCCACCTCCAGCCTAATGCCACCATCAAATACATCGTCCCCTCCCTTTTCAACCTTCTGAAGCAACTGTTCCCTCCATGACACCTAGGTCCACTCCTCAATCACCCCCAATACCCTCTCCCCTTTCCCATGGTATCTTCCACTTCTCAACGTCCAAGACCCCAAACTCTTCTTCCAGGCAAAAGGCAATTTACTTGTACTTCTTGCAATTTAGTATACTGTATTCACTGCTCATGATGTGGTCTCCTCTACTTTGGGGAGATCAAACACAGATTGGAACCCTCTTTGCAGAACACCTCCATTCAGTCTGCAAGCATGACCTCGAGCTTCCAGTTGCCTATCATTTTAATTCTCTGCTTCACTCCCACTTTGACTGCAGCCCCACACTGTTCCACAGAAGCTCAGTGAGAGCTCGAGGAACAGTACCTCATCTTTTGATTAGGCACTTGACAGCCTTCCGGACTCAACACTGAGTTCAACGATTTCTGATCATGACCTCTGCTCCCAGTTTTTTCTTTTATAGAATCATTTATGGCGCAGAAGGGTTTTTGCGTTTTTTGTTTGGATGGCAACTGCTAGTGAGGATTCACATTTACATCACCTCTAGACACATCTTTCATTTACCTGCACATCCTAAATACCATCTCTTTTTGCCTTGCACTATCCTCCTTGTTGTCATTTAATCTCTCCTGCCTTCCATCCTATCACAGACCTTCCCTTTTGTTGTTTCCTCCCCACACATTGCCTTGCTTTAAAACTGTTGCATCTCTAAGTACTCTCAGTTCTGATAAAGGGTCATCTACCTGAAATGTTAACTCTGCTTCTTTCTCTCCAGATGCTGCCAGACCTGCTGAGTATTTCCTGTGTTCACCACCAGCTAAAAGGCTGTTTGTTGAGATTCCTAGGATATACAATCCTGTCCTACTTACCACCTATCAACTTCTTTTGGCACCTCTTTTGGCTGCATGTTCCCCTCTTCTCATCAATTTTCCTCCCCAAAGTTAATGTCAATGCTGGGGTGTAGTTCCACAGGCTGCAGGTGCTGTTCAACTGTGGAGGAATTGGGCCCCACAATCCTGAGTCACATAGGGCAGTGACCAACAGCAGGAATGCTGGCTGGTGGCACCCAGACTCTGGAGAGGAAAATAGACCAATTGTAGCACTCTTACTGTGCCCAGCTTAAATCAGCTAACGCAGCACCGACTGATGACAAAACTGGCAGCACCCCAGCCTGTATGGTTCTGCTACACTCAATGCCTTAACGAGTCAAGCTCTTAGGTGAAGTACCTGTTGGCTGTTTAAAATCACTCATTACAGTAATAACCAACCTGCAGTTTGATGTCCAGTTTCTTTAGGAGTTTCGTCACCTCCTCAAGTTCCTTTAAGGCCTGTTTTGCCAGCTGGCAAACAGCCAACTTCCCCTTCATCAGAGGGGCCAGTACAGTGCTCAGTTTTTCCAGATCCAACTTATTCTCAATATACTTGTACAGGTGAAAGAGCTGAATGAGAGAGAAATGACATTTTAACAACAGAAGTGACTTTTCCTGTTAACCTCCACATTGCCAGACACATCTCCCCAGCACAATGAGATGCACAGATGCATTTAAGGAAAAGCTAAATAATCACAAGGAAAGAAGGAATATATTGGTAGGGTGTGAAGAAGTACAGTGGGAGGAGACTCACATGCAGCATAAAGACCCAATGAACTGCATCTGTGTTATACATTCTACCTAACTCTATAGACTGAAGCAGATGCCATTATATCAACAACATTATTTACACATTATTCACTCAACTTACATTATTTTGTGACAGTGACAGATTGTAAAACTTGGCTTCTACTTCTTGTCTGGTCAGTTTCCCTATCTGCCATTGAAGAAAAAGGTTGTTAAATATTAAAGGAGATGAAAAGAAAACAGTAAATCTGGCAATCCATGAAATACAAACATTTTGTAAAGACTTGTTTAAAAACACAGATTTTACATAAGCTCTACTGAAGGACAATAGGCATGTTATGAAAGTCATGTGCACTTTTGCAGCCCTACGATCATCAGGGATCTTGATCACCAGATAAATCTCCCATGACAATTCCAGATTACCGGTTGTGAGGAAAGTTCCCAACAGTACCACTCTAGTTAAAGCAATGGAACAGAACAGTCAGGAGTGGAGGCATTGGCGAACCAGGATCTTTATGGATGGATCAGGAGACTGGGAAGTGTACAAGACTCAGGATTTGTGCAGATTTTACTTTTACTAATGGCTAAATTCATTATGTATGGTGCTAGAAACATAGGTATGAGCCAGGTCAGATAACTCCCAGAGTGTGATTGTACACTTTTACTTACACTGCACATTAGTCTATTTAAAAAAAACATTAAAACTGGATGCTCAGTGCGTTAGGGACTGCCATTGCACCTCCAGAACCCTATTTGCAGCTCAGACTGTTGCAATGAAAGACTCCTCTGTTGGCTGTAAAAATCCTGAGATGAGTTTGGGTAGTCTCAGCTCAAATTCTAGTGGATATGGACCCAAGAACAAAAATGGTCCCTTATTCAGCATAAAGTTGCAAATACCACTCAGTGGAGTCACAGAATGGATGCTGTGGTAAATGAAAACACGTCACACTAAGGTAGTAGTAAGGGTGGGATTGAGACACACTGAAGCAACAAAGTAGAAAGAGCTTTACTCGATATTTAATGTGCCACATCTGGCCTAAATGAAATGTATTTAGTTCCCCATCACTATTGTCTGTCTTTTGATGAGCACAAAATTCACACACAAGTTAGAAGAAACCAACAACAGTTTTTGTTCCCGAAGATCTGTCTGCGCTGCATATTGCTGAGATTTGCATGATATCAGGGATAAAAGACAGAACATCTGGGAACAGAACAGTTTTGGTATCTTCATTGTTTTGCTGCTTCAACCACAGAAGCAACTTAAGCAGCTCAATAGAACTCACCATGGCATCACATAGGATGTTGCACACCTGCTGGAATTTGTCCTCTGGTATTCCACAGTGCAGTAGCACTGCCTTCAATAGGCCAGTATGGTTCACATAGATGCTGTAGTTTCGCTTCTGCAAATCAAATAAATGCAACAATCTCTCTAGGGGCAGTGCAAGCAAAAGGAGAATCTGACAACCACGGTGCAATCCCTAAAAATACACTGATCTTAAAGGGGAAAGAAAATTCAATTGGGACTATTTTACACATCATGTTCTTTCCTGCTTTATATTGCAAAAGCAAGTTGTCACACAGTATTGCCATTTTAATTGTTTTTTTTTAAAACTTACATGCTTGTTGGGGAGAAGCTCCATTTAAAGCAATGGAGGCCATAAGTTTGAATGATCCCAAGAGTCCATTTAAAGCACTGACTCTGACAAAAGCAGTGCATGCTGGTGCTCGCAGCTTTACGTCCTTCTCATTAACAATGGTTGCTAGGATGTAAGCGACAGCATAGCAAGTGTAGCGACACAGTGCCCATGGGATACTTCTCCCTGATCTAGCTAAGATCAGGTACTTCAATACATGAAATAAAAAATACCTCAGATGCTGGAAATCAGAAATAAAACCAGAAAGTGCTGAAAATACTCAGCAGGTCTGGCAGCTTCTGTGGCGAGAGAAGCACAGTTGACGTTTCAGGTCTGCTGAGATGCAGAGGGATCTGGCTGTCCTAGTGCATGAATTGGAAATGGTTAGTATGCAGGTACAGCACGTAATTAACAAAGCTAACAAAACGTTATAGTTTAACGCGACGGGAATTGAATACAAAATTGGAGTAGTGGCAGGAGGCAGAGGGTGATGGTCGAGGGTTGTTTTTGCGAGTGGAGGCCTGTGACCAGTGGTGTACCGCAGGGATCAATGCTGGGACCCTTACTGTTTGCAGTGTACATTAATGATTTAGACGAGAATATAGGAGGTATGATCAGTAGGTACGGAGATGACACGAACATTGGTGGTGTCGTAGATAGTGAGGAGGAAAGCCTTAGATTACAGGACGATATAGATGGACTGGAAAGATGGGCAGAGCAGTGGCAAATGGAATTTAATCCTGAGAAGAGGCGATGCATTTTGGGAGGACTAACAAGGCAAGGAATATACAATGGATGGTAGGACCCTAGGATGTACAGAGGGTCAGAGGGACCTTGGTGTACTTGTCCATAGATCACTGAAGGCAGCTCCCCAGGTAGATAAGGTGGTTAGGAAGGTATATGGGATACTTGCCTTTATTAGCCGAGGCACAGAATATAACAGCAGGGAGGTTATGATGGAGCTGTATAAAACGCAAGTTACGCCACAGCTGGAGTACTGTGTACAGTTCTGGGCACCACACTATAGGAAGGATGTGATTGCACTGGAGAGGGTACAGAGGAGATTCACCAGGATGTTGCCTGGGCTGGAGCATTTCAGCTATGAAGAGACACTGGATAGGCTACAGTTGTTTTCCTTAGAGCAGAGAAGGTTGAGGGGGGACCTGATTGAGGTATACGAAATTATGAGGGGCATAGATAGGGTAGATAGGAAGAAACTATTTCCCTTAGTGGAGGAGTCAATAACCAGGGGGCATAGATTTAAGATAAGGGGCAGGAGGTTTACAGAGGATTTGAGGAAAAATTTCTTCACCCAGAGGGCGGTCGGAATCTGGAACACATTGTCTGAAGGGGTGGTAGAGGTAGGAACCCTCACAACATTTAAGTAGTATTTAGATGAGCACTTGAAACGCCTTAGCATACAAGGCTACGGACCAAGTGCTGGAAAATGGGATTAGAATAGATAGATGCTTGATAACCGGCATGGACATGATGGGCCGAAGGGCCTATTTCTGTGCTGTATAACTCTACGACTCTATGAAAAGGAAGGAGGTTATGGTTCAGCTCTACAGGGCATTGGTGAGATCACATCTGGAGTACTGTGTACAGTATTGGTCTCCTTATTTAAGGAAGAATCTAAATGCGTTGGAGGCAGTACAGAGAAGGTTTACTAGACTAATACCAGGAATGGGCGGACTGTCTTAGGAAGAAAGATGGGACAGGCTAGGCTTGTACCTGCTGGAATTTAGAACAGTAAGAGGCGACTTGATTGAAACAGATAAGATCCTGAGGGATCTTGACAGGGTGGATGTGGAAAGGATGTTTCCCCTTGTGGGAGAATCTAGAACTAGGAGTCACTGTTCAAAAATAAGGGGTCGCCCATTTAAGACAGATGAGGAGAAATCTTTTCTCTGAGGGTCATGAGTCTTTGGAATTCTCTTCCTCAAAAGGCAGTGGAAGCAGAGTTTTGGAATATTTTTAAGGCAGAGGTAGATAGATTCTTGATAAGCAAGGAGGTGGAAGAATTTCTGGGGTAGCTGTAAATGTGGAGTAATCGGTTCAGCTATGAACTTATTGAATGGCGAAGCAGGCTCGAAGGGCCGAGTGGCCTACTCCTGCTCCTAATTCGTATTTCCAACATTTTCTGTTTTTATTTCAGATTTCTAGCATCTGCAGTATTTTGCTTTTACTTCAATACATGAGATCAGTTTCGATCCTACATCTCCACGGTATGTCACTCCAAGTTACCCAGGAATTTCACTGTTAGCAGTTTGCATTGCTTAATTATTGACAGCCCATTAAAAAAGTCAAGCTCACCAATTCAGCTTCAGTTGCTAATATTATACTTATGAAACCAGTAGCGGCCTCAGCCATGTTAATAACCTTACTCTTACTGTGCTCATAGAAACATAAGAGCAGGAGTAGGCCATTCAGCCCATCGAGTCTGCCCCGCCATTCAATATGATCATGGCTGATCATCCACTTCAATGCCTTTTTACCCCACAGTATCCTCATATCCCCTTATGTCATTTGTATTTAGAAATCTGTCAATCTTTGCTTTAAACATGCTCAATGACTGAGTTTCCACAGCCCTCTGGGATAGAGAATTCCAAAGATTCACAACCCACTGAGTAAAGAAATTTCTCCTCATCTCAGTCCTAAGTGTTTCACCCTTATTTTGAAATTGTGTCCCCTGATTCTAGACTCCCCAACCAGGGGAAACATCTTACCTGCATCTACCCTGTTTATCCCTTTAAGTATTTTGTAGGTTTCAACAAGATCACTTCACATTCTTCGAAACTCTGGTAAATACTGGCCCAGTTTCCACAATCTCTTCATAGGAAAGTCCCGCCATCCCCGGAACAAATCTGGTGAACCTTCGTTGCACTCCCTGTATGACAATAATATCCTTCCTAAGGTAAGGGGACCAAAACTGCACACAGTACTCCAGGTGCGGTCTAACCAAGGTTCTATACAATTGAAGCAAGACTTCACTACTCCTGTATGCAAATCCTCTTGCAATAAAGGCCAACATACCATTAGCCTTCTTAATTGCTTGCTGCACATGTATGTTAGCTTTCAGTGACTTATTGACAAGGATACCCAGGTCCCCTTGTACATCTACACTTTCTAATATCTTCCCATTTAAGAAATACTCTGTACATCTGTTCCTCCTACCAAAGTGGATAACCTCACATTTTTCCACATTATATTCCATCTACCACGTTCTTGCCCACTCACTAAGTCTGTCCAAATCCCCTTGAAGCCACTTTGTATCTTGCTCACAACACACATTCCCACCTAGTTTTGTGTCATCTGCGAACTTGGAAATATTACATTTGGTGCCCACATCCAAATCATTGACATATATATTGTGAACAGCTGGGGCCCAAGCACTTATCCCTGTGGTACAGCATGGTTACCCGACCCTGACGGGACCCGACAACATGTGCCGGGTTCGGGTCGGGTCACTCTTCCGAGTCCGGCATTCGGGGTCGGGTCGGGCTGGGTCGGACACACTCTATCACCGCCTCCAGTACGTGGCTCCAATGTTAATGTACTTTGTGGACTTGAAAGGTTTAGAATTTAGAACATTACAGCGCAGTACAGGCCCTTTGGCCCTCGATGTTGCGCCGACCTGTGAAACCATCTGACCTACACTATTCCATTTTCATCCATATGTCTATCCAATGACCACTTAAATGCCCTTAAAGTTGGCGAGTCTACTACTGTTGCAGGCAGGGCGTTCCACGCCCCTACTACTCTCTGAGTAAAGAAACTACCTCTGACATCTGTCCTATATCTATCACCCCTCAACTTAAAGCTATGTCCCCTCGTGTTTGCCATCACCATCCGAGGAAAAAGACTCTCACTATCCACCCTATCTAACCCTCTGATTATCTTATATGTCTCTATTAAGTCACCTCTCCTCCTCCTTCTCTCTAACGAAAACAACCTCAAGTCCCTCAGCCTTTCCTCGTAAGACCTTCCCTCCATACCAGGCAACATCCTAGTAAATCTCCTCTACACCCTTTCTAAAGCTTCCACATCCTTCCTATAATGCGGTGACCAGAACTGCACGCAATACTCCAGGTGCGGCCGCACCAGAGTTTTGTACAGCTGCAGCATGACCTCGTGGCTCCGAAACTCGATCCCCCTACTAATAAAAGCTAACACACCATATGCCTTCTTAACAGCCCTATTAACCTGGGTGGCAACTTTCAGGGATTTATGTACCTGGACACCAAGATCTCTCTGCTCATCTACACTACCAAGAATCTTCCAATTAGCTCAGTACTCTGCATTCCTGTTACTCCTTCCAAAGTGAATCACCTCACACTTTTCCGCATTAAACTCCATTTGCCATCTCTCAGCCCAGCTCTGCAGCCTATCTATGTCCCTCTGTAACCTACAACATCCTTCGGCACTATCCACAACTCCACCGACCTTTGTGTCATCCGCAAATTTACTAACCCACCCTTCTACACCCTCATTCAGGTCATTTATAAAAATGACAAACAGCAGTGGCCCCAAAACAGTTCCTTGCGGTACACCATAGTAACTAAACTCCAGGATGAACATTTGCCATCAACCACCACCCTCTGTCTTCTTTCAGCTAGCCAATTTCTGATTTAAATCACCTTCAATCCCATACTTCCGTATTTTCTGCAATAGCCTACCGTGGGGAACCTTATCAAACGCCTTACTGAAATCCATATACACCACATCCACGGCTTTACCCTCATCCACCTGTTTGGTCACCTTCTCGAAAAACTCAATAAGGTTTGTGAGGCACGACCTACCCTTCACAAAACCGTGCTGACTATCGCTAATGAACTTATTCTTTTCAAGATGATTATAAATCCTATCTCTTATAACCTTTTCCAACATTTTACCCACAACCGAAGTAAGGCTCACAGGTCTATAATTACCAGGGCTGTCTCTACTCCCCTTCTTGAACAAGGGGACAACATTTGCTATCCTCCAGTCTTCCGGCACTATTCCTGTCGGCAATGACGACATAAAGATCAAGGTCAAGGGCTCTGCAATCTCCTCCCTGGCTTCCCAGAGAATCCTAGGATAAATCCCATCTGGCCCAGGGGACTTATCTATTTTCACACTTTCCAAAATTGCTAACACCTCCTCCTTGTGAACCTCAATCCCATCTAGCCTAGTAGTCTGTATCTCAGTATTCAGTTTAGTTACAGTTTTTTTTAAGCTTGTGCAGATAAGCAACAAATTGAAAAACAGAAGCTAGGTTAACTGATGGTCGGGTGCGGGAAAAATGAAAGGACTCGGGTCGGGATCGGATCGGATGTGGGTCTGTCGGGCTCGGGTCAGGTTTCATTTGCAGACCCTTTACCCTGCTGTACCCCACTAGTCACAGCCTGCCAATGCGAGAATGACCCGTTTATTCCTACTCTCTGCTTTCTGCCTGTTAACCAATCCTTAATCCATGCCAGTATATTACCTCCTATCCCATGTGCTTTAATTTTGCTAACCAACTTCCTGTGGGGGACTTTATCAAAAGGCTTCTGAAAATCCATAGACAATCCATTTCAGTATAATTGTACATTGCAGAGATCAGCGTTAGCAAAGGATCTTTCCTCTGCTCAAACAGGAGAAAGTGGGGAGGTGGAGAAAAATAAGATGCATGTATATAATGCCATTCACATCATCAGGATGTCCCAAAGCGCTTCACAGCCAATAAAGTGTAGTCACTGTCGTAACGTAGACAAATTCAGCAGGAGGTTGTGTACAGCAATCTCCCACAAACAAATAATCATAGAAATAATGGAAATAGGAGCAGGAATAGGCCATTCAGCCCCTTCAGCCTGCTCCACCATTCAATTAGATCATGGCTGATCTACCTAAACACCATTTCCCCACACTTGATGTCTTTAATATCTAGAAATCTATCAATCTCTGTCTTGAATATACTCAATAACTGAGGCCCCATATCCCTCTGGGGTAGAGAATTCCAGTTAACCTTTTTCTTAGAAAGCCAATAAAGGTTAATGCTGGAGATCACAGTGAGCAAAATTCAGGGACAAGAGTTATCTCTTTGACCCTAGGTCTTGCTACATTTACCTAGATACTGGGCAGTTGAGGTGTGAGGCTAAACCCAAATATATCATGGGTAATATCCCTGTCATATAGATGCAACTATATACTGTGAATCTGAACTGCAAAATCTTCACTCCTGGAGATAAAAGTACTGTATTGGATTGGAACAGGTGAACCAACTATGGACTGACTCCTCACCTGAAGTACAGTAAATTCCTGAATAATTTCAGCAATGGTGTAGATCACCTCAGCATCTGGCAGCAGGTTGCTTGTGATTGGCGTGACAATGTCAAATGCACATTCCAAGAATTCTCGAGGGTGACAGCGGTCCAGCTTTCGAGGTCTGAAAACTCGCTCAATGCAGTACCTTGCGAATAAGGATCAGATAGGGTTAACAACTACAACAACAACTTGTATTTATATAATATATAATATAAAATAAAAACAACAAATGCTGGAACCACTCAGCAAGTCTGGCAGCATCTGTGAAAAGAGAAGCAGAGTTAACGTTTCAGGTCAGTGACCCTTCAACAGTATCATGCCTATAAAGTAATAAAACATTCAAGGCGCTTCACAGAGGCGTAAAAAAACAAAATATGACAATGAGCCACACTAAGGCAGATGACCAAAAATTTGGTCAAAGAGATAGGTTTTAATGAGAGTCTTAAATGAGGAAAGCGAGGTGGAGAGGCAGGGAGGTTTTGGGAGGCAATTCCAGAGCTTAGAGCCTAGGGAACTGAAGGCACGGCCACCAATGGCAGAGCCATTAAAATCTGGGATGCTCAAGAGGCCACAACAAGAGGAGTGCAGGTATCTCGAAGGGTTGCAGGGCTTGAGGAGATCACAGGGAGCGGAGAAGCCATGAAGGGATTGGAAAACAAGGATGAAAATGTTTTTAAACCGGTTGCTTAACTGGGAGCCAGTGCAGGTTAGCGAGCACAGAGGTGATGGGTGAACAGGATTTGGTGTGAGAGAGGACACAGGCAGTAGAGTTTTGGATGACATCAAGTTTACCGAAGGTAGAATGCGGGAGGGTGGCCAGGAGTGTATGAGAAAAGTCAAGTCTGAAGGTAACAAAGCCATGAATGAGGGTTTCAGCAGCAAAAGAACAGAGTTGGGGCAGAGTCAGGCGATGCTAGTGGAGGCTAGGTCATTGAATATATTCAAGGCTGAGTTCGACAGATTTTTGAAGTACAAGGGAGTCAAGGGTTATCGGTGGGGGGGGGGGGGGTGGGGGTGGCAGGCAGGAAAGCGGAGTTGAGGCCATAATCAGATCAGCCATGATCTTATTGAATGACGGAGCAGGCTCGAGGGGCCAAATGACCTACCACTGCTCCTACGCTTTTTTTATGTTTGATGTTCGAGGCGGAAATAGACAGTCTTAGTGACAACATGGATATGTGGCTGAAAGCCCATCTCGTGGTCAAATATGGCACAGAGGTTGCAAACAGTCTGATTCAGCCTCAGACAGGTGCGAGAGGAACAGAGTTGGTGGCAAGGGAGCAGAGATTGTGGAGGGTACCGAAGACAATGGCTTAATCTTCCCAATATTTAATCGAGGGAAATTTCTGCTCATCAGTACTTAGCAACAGTAGGAGAGTAGAAAGTGGTGACGTGGAGGTAAAGGTGGGTGTCATCAGCATTCATGTAGACACTGACCTTTTCAGATGATGTTGCCAAGCAGCAGCTTGTAAATGAGAGGGTGGCGGGGGCACAAAATGTACTCTGGGTGTGGGACTTCAATGTCCATCATCAAGAGTGGCTCGGTAGCACCACTACTGACCGAGCCCAAAAGGACATATCTGCTAGTCTGGATATGCGGCAGGTGGTGAGGGAACCAACAAGAGGGGAAAACATACTTGACCTTGTCCTCACCAATCTACCTGCCGCAGATGCATCTGTCCATGATAGTATTGGTAGGAGTGACCACTGCACAGTCCTTGTGGAGACGAAGTCCCGCCTTCACATTGAGGATACCGTCCATCGTGTTGTGTGGCACTATCACCGTGCTAAATGGCATAGATTTCGAACAGATCCAGTAATGCAAAACTGGGCATCCATGAGGTGTTGTGGGCCATCAGCAGCAGCAGAATTATACTCAAACACAATCTGTAACCACATGGCCCGGCATATCCCCCACTCTACCATTACCATCAAGCCAGGAGACCAACCCTGGTTCAAAGAAGAGTGCAGGAGGACATGCCAGGAGCAGCACCAGGCATACCTCAAAATGAGGTGCCAACCTGGTGAAGCTACAACACAGGACTGTGTGTCAAACTGTGTAAGCAGCATGCGATAGACAGAGCTAAGCGATCCACTAACCAACGGATCAGACCTAAGCTCTGCAGTCCTGCCACATCCAGCCGTGAATGGTGGTGGACAATTAAACAACTAACTGGAGGTGGTGGCTCCACAAATATCCCCATCCTCAATGATGGGCGAGCGCAGCACATCAGTGCGAAAGATAAGGCTGAAGCATTTGCAACAATCTTCAGCCAGAAGTGCCGAGTTGATGATTCATCTTGGCCTCCTCCTGAAGTCCCCAGCATCACAGATGCCAGACTTCAGCCAAATCGATTCACTCCACGTGATATCAAGAAACGACTGAAGGCACTGGATACTACAAAAGCTATGGGCCCTGACAATATTCCGGCAATACTACTGAGTGCTCCAGAATTTGCCGCGCCCCTAGCCAAGCTGTTCCAGTACAGCTACAACACTGGCATCTACCCTGCAATGTGGAAAATTGCCCCTGTATGTCCTGTACACAAAAAGCAGGATAAGTCCAACCCAGCCAATTACCGCCCCATCAGCCTACTCTCAATCATCAGTAAAGTGATGAAAGGTGTCATCAACAGTGCCATCAAGCGGCACTTGCTTAGCAATAACCTGCTCAGTGACACTCAGTTTGGGTTCCGCCAGGGCCACTCAGCTCCTGACCTCATTACAGCCTTGGTTCAAACATGATCAAAAGAGCTGAACTCAAGAGGTGAGGTGAGAGTGACTGCCCTTGACATCAAGGCAGCATTTGACAGAGTATGGTATCATGGAGTGAGAGCAAAACTGAGGACAATGAGAATCAGGGGGAAAACCCTCCGTTGGCTGGAGTCATACCTAGCGCAAAGGAAGATGGTTGTGGTTGTTGGAGGTCAATCATCTGAGCTCCAGGACATCACTGCAGGAGTTCCTCAGGGTAGTGTCCTAGGCCCAACCATCTTCAGCGGCTTCATCAATGACCATCCTCCAATCATAAGGTCAGAAGTGGGGATGTTCGCTGATGATTGCACAATGTTCAGCACCATTCGTGACTCCTCAGATACTGAAGCAGTCCATGTGGAAATGCAGCAAGTCCTGGACAATATCCAGGCTTGGGCTGATAAGTGGCAAGTAACATTTGCGCCACATAAGTGCCAGGCAATGACCATCTCCAACAAGAGAGAATCTAACCATCTCCCTTTGACATTCAATGGCATTACGATCGCTGAATCCCCCACTATCAACACCGTAAGGGTTACCATTGACCAGAAACTGAACTGGAGTAGCCATATAAATACCGTGGCTACAAGAGCAGGTCAGAGGCTAGGAATCCTGAGGCGAGTAACTCACCTCCTGACTCCCCAAAGCCTGTCCACCATCTACAAGGCACAAGTCAGGAGTGTGATGGAATTCTCTCCACTTGCCTGGATGGGTGCAGCTCCAACAACACTCAAGGAGCTCGACACCATCCAGGACAAAGCAGCATGCTTGATTGGCACCCCATCTACAAACATTCACTCCCTCCACCACCGACGTACAGCTGCAGCAGTGTGTACCATCTATAAGATGCACTGCAGCAATGCACCAAGGATCCTTAGACAGCACCTTCCAAACCCGCGACCTCTACCAACTAGAAGGACAAGGGCAGCAAATGCACGGGAAAACCACCACCTGCAAGTTCCCCTCTAAGTCACACACCATCCTGACTTGGAACTATATCGCCATTCCTTCACTGTCGCTGGGTCAAAATCCTGGAAGTCCCTTCCTAACAGCACTGTGGGTATACCTACCCCAAATGAACTGCAGCGGTTCAGGAAGGCAGCTCACCACCACCTTCTCAAGGGCAATTAGGGATGGGCAATAAATGCTGGCCTGGCCAGCGACGCCCACATCCCATGAATGAATTTTTAAAAAAAGTAGGAAGAGGCCAAGGATAGATCCTTGGGGGACACCAGCAGAAACTGTGCAGAAATGGGAAGATAAGCCACTGATGGCAATTGTCTGCCTATGATTAGCTGGATAAGAATGGAACCAGGTGAGAGCAGTCCCACCCAGCCAGATGACGACGGAAAGGCATTGGAGAAGGATGGTGTGATCAACTGTGTCAAAAACTGCAGACAGGTCGAGAAAGACATGGAGGGTTAGTTTGCCTTTGTAACAGTCCCATAGGATGTCATTTATGACTTTGAAGAGCTGTTTCAGAACTGTGGGAGGTGCAAAACCTGATTGGAGGGATTCAAACATGGAGTTCCGAGAAAAATGGGCACAAATTTGACAGGCAACATGTTCAAGGACTTGGGAGAGGAAAGGCAGGTTGGAGATGGGCGGTAGTTTGCAAGGACGGAGTGGTCAAGGATTTTTTTTTGAGGAGATGGGTGGTGATGGCAAATTTGAAGGAGAAAGGGACAGAACCTCAGGACAGAACCCCGTTAACAATCTCAGCTAACATGGAAGCCAGAAACGAAAGGTGGTCAGCAATTTTGGGGGAATAGAGTCAAGAGAGCATGAGAGGTGGGTCTCAGGGACAATATGTGCTCAGAGAGAGCACATGGGAGGTAGGAAAAAACTAGAGAAAAATACAAGTTCAGGGTTAGGGCAGGGGGAGCCTTAGAAATAGTTCAGCTTGGTGGGCTAGGGGGAAGGGAGGGAAGTGGCTGAGGCAGCTGGTCTCAATCTTGGTGACAAGAAGTCCATGATTCCTTGCACTTGTTGTTGGAGGTGAGGGTGGAGAAAACAGAGGAATTGAGTTTAAGGAACCCAGCAGAGCTTTCTAAATAAAATAGAGTGCCACACTTTCAGTGCTAATATCAAACATGAGTGAAGTTCCTTCTAAACTTCCCCAGCATATACTCCCAAACAAATACAGAATGGGTTAGATACAAAGTAAAGCTCCCTCTATCAAGCACTCTGTCAGTTCTAGCATGTTAGATGCAGAACAACATTGCCTGTACATATAGCCATCAACCACACCCAACTCGGGCACAGTACAATTAGATATAAAGTTCCCTCTACACTGCCCCAATTAAGCACGCTGGGTCAGGGTCAGCATATCTTTGATATACTGCCCCATCAATTTGCATTACTTCAATCTCAGAAGTGCATCCTAATGCATCAGGAGATATAGCTATCTTGCATGTCACAGCCATAGCCTCCAAGATTACCAATTTAATACCAATTTGTGCCAAACTGAACTATTCAGTAGTGTTTTATGTCCATTAGGAACTGGGCTGATCAAATCACATGGATGGCCCAAACCCATTTTTCATAAGACCCTTAAAACTAGAGACTTTCATCCCATCCAAGAACAAAGAACAGTACAGCCAATCTGCTGCTGAAATAAAGAAAAAGAACAAAGAACAGTACAGCACAGGAACAGGCCATTCGGCCCTCCAAGCCTGAGCCGATCTTGATGCCTGCCGAAACTAAAACCTTCTGCACTTCCGGGGCCCATATCCCTCTATTCCCTTCCTTTTCATATATTTGTCAAGATGTCTCTTAAAAGTCACTATCGTATCTGCTTCCACCACCTCCCCTGGCAGCAAGTTCCAGGCACTCACCACCCTTCGTGTAAAGAACTTGCCCCGCACATCCCCTCGAAACTTTGCCCCTCTCACCTTAAACCTATGTCCCCTAGTAACTGACTCTTCCACCCTGGGAAAAAGCTTCTGACTATCCACTCTGTCCATGCCGCTCATAACTTTGTAAACTTCTATCATGTCGCCCCTCCACCTCCGTCGTTCCAGTGAAAACAATCCGAGTTTTTCCAACCTCTCCTCATAGCTAATGCCCTCCAGACCAGGCAACATCCTGGTAAACCTCCTCTGTACCCTCTCCAAAGCCTCCACGTCCTTCTGGTAGTGTGGTGACCAGAATTGCACGCAATATTCTAAGTGTGCCCTAACTAAGGTTCTGTACAGCTGCAACATGACTTGCCAATTTTTATACTCTATGCCCCGACCGACGAAGGCAAGCATGCCATATGCCTTCTTGACTACCTTATCCACCTGCGTTGCCACTTTCAGTGACCTGTGGACCCGTACGTCCAGATCTCTCTGCCTGTCAATACTCCTAAGGATTCTGCCATTTACTGTATACCTCCCACCTGCATTAGACCTTCCAAAATGCATTACCTCACATTTGTCCGGATTAAACTCCATCTGCCATCAGTCCAGAGATAGGTTCAAACCCAGATCCAACTGAGTTATCCTGCCAGGGCACTTGCTCACCTGCATTACTGGCTGCTATTTTTGTTGATCCACACAACTCCCCGCCTGAGCTGGATGGAGACATTGGCCAACCCTTTCCAGAATGGGGCAATAGCATCTTCAACTGACCTCGCTATGGCACCAAAATTAAAACACGCTGAGACACAAATCATGCGCACCAGCACCTGGCACCATGCGGCCTATCTCACTGGTGGACTGTATCTTCTTTTGGGCCTCCTTATCTCGAGAGACAATGGATACGCGCCTGGAGGTGGTCAGTGGTTTGTGAAGCAGTGCCTGGAGTGGCTATAAAGGCCAATTATAGAGTGACAGGCTCTTCCACAGGTGCTGCAGAGAAATTTGTTTGTCGGGGCTGTTGCACAGCTGGCTCTCCCCTTGCGCCTCTTTCTTTTTTCCTGCCAACTACTAAGTCTCTTCGACTCGCCACATTTTAGCCCTGTCTTTATGGCTGCCCGCCAGCTCTGGCGAACGCTGGCACCTGACTCCCACGACTTGTGATCAATGTCACAGGATTTCATGCCGCGTTTGCAGACGTCTTTAAAGCGGAGACGTGGACGGCCGGTGGGTCTGATACCAGTGGCGAGCTCGCTGTACAATGTGTCTTTGGGGACTGGATCACAGAATCAGTATGTAGAATTGCAGGGTCACTCCTCACTCAAATTTGAATGACCTCGGACCTGCATCAGACCATACCCAGCTGCCAGTTAGCAAGAGGAAAAGCCGATCAGTCAAAAGTGGACAATGCGCCATCAGGCTGTACCTCTGCAATGGAATTCAGTCCACAGCCCAGTGTTTCCATAGATCCGATCCAACAAGATATTTTAATTGTTTTTCCCCCATTCTCCTGAAGGCACAACCACCCTTCCGCACCCACATTCCACAGCAGCTCCCCACCCTCATTAGGGTCCCTGTACCTCGAGACAGTGACTTCATACGTGACCCTAGACAGTGTATTCCAGTAGATTATTTAACAATGGGTGCATCACACCTCAGCCTGATCCTACCACCAGCTTACACAAGCATGGATCATAGTGATCAGCAGCAGAAACGCTGGTCAATTTTGATGTGGAAGCTTTAGAAAGGGTGTAGAGGAGATTTACTAGGATGTTGCCTGGTATGGAGGGAAGGTTTTACGAGGAAAGGCTGAGGGACTTGAGGTTGTTTTCGTTGGAGAGAAGGAGGAGGAGAGGTGACTTAACAGAGACATATAAGATAATCAGAGGGTTAGATAGGGTGGATAGTGAGAGTCTTTTTCCTCGGATGGTGATGGCAAACACGAGGGGACATAGCTTTAAGTTGAGGGGTGATAGATATAGGACAGATGTCAGAGGTAGTTTCTTTACTCAGAGAGTAGTAGGGGCGTGGAACGCCCTGCCTGCAACAGTAGTAGACTCGCCAACTTTAAGGGCATTTAAGTGGTCATTGGATAGACATATGGATGAAAATGGAATAGTGTAGGTCAGATGGTTTCACAGGTCGGCGCAACATCGAGGGCCGAAGGGCCTGTACTGCGCTGTAATGTTCTAAATTCTAAATTCAAATGGTACAGAGGCTAACTGTGTCACCACGACCGAGGTCAGCCAACTCAGCACTGTGAAACTAACATGACCTTCTCACCTCGGGTATACAATGCCTGACTGCGCAGGACATTCTGAAAGGGGAGGGTGAGCAGCCATAGGTTGTGGTCCATATTGGTACTAACGACATAGTCAGGAAGAGAGATGAGGTCCTGCAAAGTAAATATAGGGAGTTAGGCAGAAGGTTAAAAAGCAGGACCTCCAGGGTTGTAATCTCAGGATTACTCCCTATGCCATGTGCTAGTGAGGGTAGGAATAGGAGGATAAGACAAATGAATGCGTTGTTAAAGAGCTGGTGTAGGTGGGAGGACTTCAGCTACTTGGACCATTGGGATCTCTTCTGGTGCAGAGGTGACCTGTACAAGAGGGATGGGTTGCATCTGAACTGGAAGGGGATCAATATCCATGCAGGGGGGCTTGCTAGTACTACTCGGGAGGGTTTAAACTAGTCTGACAGGGAGGGGTGGGACCCAAAGTAGTAGTCTCTCCGATAAGATAGTTGAGGCAAATGTAGAGGTTAAAGCAAGCAAGTCCAGTAGGCAGGCCAGGCAGGGGCAGGACAGGGAGCGTTGAAGGTCTGGTAGGCTAAACTGCATTTATTTTAATGCAAGAAGCCTTACAGGTAAGGCAGATGAACTCAGCATGGATCGGCACATGGGATTGTGATATTATAGCTATTACGGAAACGTGGTTGAGCGATGGGCAGGACTGGCAGCTCAATGTTCCGGGGTACCGATGCTTCCGGCGTGACAGAGGTGGAGGTAAGAGAGGAGGGGGGTTTGCACCATTTATTAGGGAGGACATCACGGCAGTACTTAGAGAGGATATCCCGGGGGGGAACGTCCAGCGAGGCCACATGGGTAAAACTTAGAAATAAGAAAGGGGTGATCACTTTGATGGGATTATACTATAGGCCCCCCAATAGTCAGAGGGAATTGGAGGAGCATATATGTAGGGAAATCACAGATAGCTGTAGGAATTATAGGGTTGTAATAGTAGGTAATTTTAACTTCCCTAGTATTGACTGGGACTGCCCTAGTGCTAAGGGATCAGATGGGGAAGAATTTGTTAAGTGTGTCCAGGATAGTTTTCTGAAGCAGTATGTGGATGGCCCTACTAGAGAAGGGGCTAGACTCTACCTCCTCTTAGGAAATGAGGATGGGCAGGTGATTGATGTGTCAGTGGGGAAACACTTTGGGACCAGTGACTATAACTCTATTAGCTTCAAAATAGTTATGGAAAAGGATAGGACTGGTCCTCAGGCTGAAGTCCTAAATTGGGGGAAGGCTAATTTCGATGGCATCAGTCAGGAACTCTCAAAAGTTGAATGGGAGAGGCTGTTTACAGGTAAAGGAACATCTGGCAAGTGGGAGGCTTTTCAAAGTGGAGATAGGAAGAGTTCAGGGCCAGCATGTTCCTGTTAGATGGAAGGGCAAGGCTGGCAAGTTTAGGGAACCTTGGTTGATGAGGGATATTGAGGGTCTGGTCAGGACAAAGAAGGAGGCATATATCAGGTATAGGCAGCTGGGATCAAGTGAGTCCCTTGTGGAGTATAGGGGATGTAGTAGTACACTTAAGGAAATTTGGAGGGTGAAAAGGGGCCATGAGATTTCCCTGGCAGATAAGACAAAGAAGAATCCTAAAAGATTCTAGAAGTATATTAAAAGTAAAAGGGTAGCTAGAGAGAGAGTAGGTTCCCTTAAGGATCAGTGTGGTAATCTATGTGTGGAGCCACAGGAAATGGGCGAGGTCTTAAATGAATACTTCTCGTCTGTATTTATCGTGGAGGTGGTCATGGAAGCTCGTGAGTTCAAGGGAGGGAACAGCGATATCCTGGAGCATATCAACATTACAAAGGAGGAGGTGTTGGAGGTTTTGAAGCACATTAAGGTGGATAAATCCCCACGGACTGACCAGGTGTATCCTCGGATGCTATGGGAAGCAAGGGAGGAGATTGCTGGGACCTGGCAGAGATTTTTTGTATCATCGTTAGCCACGGGTGAGGTACCGGAAGACTGGAGGATGGCTAATGTTCTGCCTTTATTTAAGAAGGGCAGCAAGGATAAGCCAGGGAACTACAGGCCAGTGAGCCTTACATCAGTGGTGGGAAAGTTATTGGAAGGAATTCTGAGACAGGATTAATATGCATTTGGAAAGGCATGGTCTGATTAGGGATAGTCAGCATGGCTTTGTGTGTGGGAAATCATGTCTCACGAATTTGATTGAGTTTTTCGAGGAGGTGACCAAAAGGATCGACGAGGGCAGGGCAATGGACGTTGTCTACATGGACTTTAGCAAGGCCTTTGACAAGGTCCCACATGGTAGGCTGGTGCAGTAGGTTCGAACACATGGGATCCAGAGTGAGCTAGCCAATTGGATACAAAATTGGCTTGGTGATAGGAGGCTGAGGGTGGTAGTTGAGGGTTGTTTTTCAGATTGGAGGCCGGTGACCAGTGGTGTGCCGCAGGGATCGGTGCTGGGCCCTTTGTTGTTTGTCATATACATTAATGACTTGGATGTGAATGTAGGGGGGCATGATTAGGAAGTTTGCAGATGACACCAAAATTGGTGGTATCGTGGACAGTGAAGAAGGTTGTCTAAGGTTACAACAGGATATAGATCAACAGGGAAAGTGGGCAAGGGATTGGCAAATGGAATTTAATGCAGACAAGTGCAAAGTGATGCATTTTGGGAAGTTAAACCAAGGCAGGACATATACAGTGAATGGCAGGGCCCTGGGAAGTGTTGTTGAGCAGAGAGACCTTGGGGTGCAAGTACATAGTTCCCTAAAGGTGACAACACAGGTAGACAGAGTGGTGAAGGAGGCGTATGGCATGCTTGCCTTCATCGGCCGAGGCATTGAGTACAAGAGTTGGGACGTCATATTACAGTTGTACATAACGTTGGTTAGGCCGCTTTTGGAGTACTGTGTGCAGTCCTGGTGGCTGCACTACAGGAAAGATGTGATTAAAGCTAGAGAGGGTGCAGGAAAGATTCACAAGGATGTTGCCTGGTTTGGAGGGCTTGAGTTATAAAGAGAGATTGGATGGGCTGGGTCTGTTTGCCCTAGAGCGAAGGAGGCTGAGAGGGGACATGATAGAGGTATATAAAATTACGAGAGGCATAGATAAGGTTGATAGCCAGAGTCTGCTTCCCATGGTCGGGGTGACTAAACCTCCTCCTTCTCACCTTAAATCTATGCCCTCTAGTTTTAAAGAGGATCAAAGGGGTAAATTTTTCACACAAAGAATAGTGGGTATCTGGAATTAGTTGCCAGAGGTGGTGGTGGAGGTAGGAACAGTAGCAACATTTAAGAGGCATCTGGACAGGTACTTGAATGAGCAAGGATTAGAGAGATATGGAATTAATGCAGGCGGGTGGGATTAGTATTGATAGGCATTATGGTCGGCATGGAGCTGTGGTCCGAAGGGCCTGTTTCTATGCTGTACGACTCTATGACTCTATTACAGTGGCCAGTGACTGCTTCTGCTCACCTTTTTAAACTGGTGATGTTGTTTCTTGCCACAAATCTTGCAAATGGCACCTAAAGAAAAAGGAGTGGGAAAAAAGACACATACTCAACATTGACTCTTAGCTTCGGGGTAGCTAAATTTCAAATTAAAAATCTTAACTTTATTCATTTAAAAAAAAACATTTTTTGAAAGTGAATCTTTTCTTTAAAAAAAAATTTCCAACATACAGACAAAATAATTTACAGACAACTGCTCTGAAAAACACCCATTAATACAACTTCATTTACCTAACTGAGAAAAGGCTGAATCGCTACTAGTTCAGGAGACAACAAACATGGTGTATGACTGCTGTCCGACAGCCTCCCCAAAACCAATCCCATGACATGCATGATAGGTGACCAATATTGTCAATGCATGTCGTACAACTTACCCGAAGGTCATGGGGCAACATGACCAGCATGCCACTATGGTCCATGAAATAGGCACCATCATTACCCTCATACAACTTCCTGTTCTTTGGCATAAATAGCGGCGTGTGTAACCAAGTTGCACCTGCAAAAAAAATCAGCTATTTAAGTGTTGAGGCAAAACTTTGTACCTCCAATCAGAGCCTAGGGATGGGCATTTCAGTACATTAGAACATTGATCCCAGGGTTGGGTGATTAAATATATTAGAACATAGATCCCAGAGGTTGGCTAATTCAGTACATAGAATCATAAACCATACAGCACAAAATGAGGCCATTTGGCCCACTGTGCCTGTGTTGGCTCTTTGGAAGAGCTATCTAATTAATCTCACTACCTTGCTCTTTCCCCACAGTCCTGCAAATTCCTTTCTTTCACATATTATCCAATTCTCTTTTTAATGCTAGTTATTGCATCTGCTTCCACCACATGTTCAAGCAGTGCATTCCAAGTCACAACTCGCTGTGTGAAAAAGGTTTCCTCGTGTCACGTCTGGTTTTTGCAAATCAACTTAAATCTGCGCCCTCTGGTGACTGAACCTTCTCCCACTGGAAAACAGTTTCTCTTTATTTACTCCGTCAAACAATTCATGATTTTGAACACTATCAAATTTTTTTGAACCTTTTCTGCTCCAAGAAGAACAAGCCCAGCTTCTCCAGTCTCTCCACGTAACTGAAATCCCTCATCCTTGGCATCATTCTAATAAATCTCTTCTGCACCCACTCCCTCCTAAAGTGTGATGCCAGAATTGAACACAATACTTCAAATTAGTTTCAATTTTACCCTCTTCTCTTATTCATTATGGCGCTGCATTATTTGCTGGTTCTTGTCTTTAAGTGAAATATATGTCTCCTTAATAAAAACAAGCAACGCTGGAAATACTCAACAGGTCTGGCAGGATCTGTGGAGAGAGAAGCACAGTTAACGTTTCAGGTCAGTTCTGATGAAGGGTCACTGACCTGAAACGTTAACTCTGGTTCTCTCTCCACAGATCCTGCCAGACCCGAGTATTTCCAGCATCTGCAGTATTTTGCTTTTATATACATCTCCTTAACTCTATTGCTCACCTTTTTAAATATTTCCCACAGCTGCTGTAATTTTTTTCCAGTTTACCTTCCCAGCTCCTTTCTCATTCCACTAAATTAACTTTTTCCCCAAACTATTACCTTGGTCTTACTTCTGTCTTTCTCAATAATTATTTAAACCTCATTATATCGTGATCACTATTGCATAGATGTTTCCTGACACTTACTTCTCTTATCTGCCAGGCTTAATTTCCCATTATTAGATCTAGCAGTGATTGATCTCTGGTTGGGCTGCTTACATACTGGGTAAGAAAGGACTCCTGAACACCACTACAATCTCTTTTTCCACTTTATCTATCTCTTCTTGCCATTCTATTTGGGGGTAGTTGAACACTTCCGTTCTGATTCTTGCTGTTTTTTTTTTTTAAAACTCATTTTACAGAATTGCTTTCATTTTTCTTCCTCCACTTTCCTTCCACTATTAGTCTATAGAATACCTGTGTCAGCTTAAACAATCCCTTATCTTTTATCTCAATCCATACAGATCCTGTTTCTATCTTAATGTTAGTTATGTTCCTTTTTCTACTGCCATTATATTGTCTCTGATTTGTACAGCTACCCCGACACCCCTCATTTTTTCAGAATACTTCAATTCTTTATATCCAGCAATATTTAACTACCAGGCCTATCCTTTATAAAGCCATGGTTTAGTTATCCTTACTGAACTGTCTCCTTGCTATGAATTATTGCCTCCAGTTCTCCCACTGTTTTGGATGCTGTGCACATTGCTGTACAACTTCAAGAAAGATTAATGGCAATTTCTGCAAATGTTTGGCAGCTGATGTCTCTGGTAAGCAACTGTAAATAGATAATTTACATAAAGAATTGACTACAGCCAGAGTAGAAAAGCCAAAGTCGTTGAACTCACTGGGGACCTTAAAAAAAAAGCAAGAAAACTGGAATACTCTTATTTTATGTGTTGGCATGATGAGAGGGAGCTGTAATGAAAAACCAATAGAACTGAGCTGAGGTGTGGTATCCAGACTTAGAAAAACTACTGGCAGTTCTAACAGGGAATGAGAGCATTTTCCAACAGTTTAATGCTTGGAACAATCCTGCTTTTGTTTTCTGTGATATTGTTTGAGGAATAAATGTAGGGAACTACATCAGGAGAAATCCCCTGTTCATCTTTCATCGTGCCATGGGATTGTTACATTCACCTGAGAAGGCAGAAGGCACCCAATTTAACATCTCATTCGAAAGCATCAATATTGCACTGATGGATCAGCCGAGTTATGTTGACCCTGAGCCCATAACCTTCTGAATCAAGGAATAAGAGTGCTACCACTGAGCCAAGCAGAGACAAAAGGAGAAGCAGTGATCACGATAGCACTGACACAATAGAGGGTGACGTGACACAGTGTGATGGGAATAAGTGCAAATGCAGATAACAGCAGGATTCCCATCAGCCAAAAAGCTTTTTCTTGCATCCTATTCAGAGTGTGGAACTTAATGCACCCTGAGCAGCCAAAACACCATTGCTCCACGGAACTCTGAACATTAAAGCAATTCAAATAGGCTACAGAGAAGTTGACAGAAAGTAAGCGACATAGAACACTGGGTACAGCCAGGAGATGGGTAAGCTAGTTGTGATGTATTATACTCACCATGCCCTTTGAATACCCGGCACACTGTCTCGTATACAAAATGCCGCACCATGGCATAGCTGGCCGAGAAACTGACCTGCGGAAAGAAAAACATTTATCTTTTCTTTTTAAAAGCGCGTGACTAGTAATTTGACTGCATTTGTCGTGGACTCTTCAGAATGGTCACAGTTAACACTACAGCTGAAAAGGAGATAAACCCTCCAGAGTGAAACTTCTGACATTTGGTCATTGTTTCTAACTTACTGCCAGCAGCTGGCCAATGTACCAGTACAATACATATTAGTGAATGTCCCATGACATTGCTTGTGGTTTAAAATCAGATTTTGGTGTTTTGTGAACTTTTTTTGCCCCAGTATAGAGTAGAGGCAGGGGTGAAGTTCCAGTTACCTGTTTTAAAAGTCTGCAGCAGGAAAACATCTTAAAATTAACAGGGTCATACTTCAGCAACAGAAAGAAGGGGTAATAAGATGGTATTTTATTTTAAAATAGGTCATTGAGATAGGAACAAGGCCCAGCAGCTTTATATTTAGGGGTAATAGTATAGGGCCAGGAAGAGTGGGTGGATGTTGCCATACTGTAAATAAAGGAGAGTGGGATGGTAGTTGAGGCTAAGGGTTGCCTTTAAACACAATGTTTTAAAGCACAGCATATTCACACAAGATTTAAGAAAAGGGCAGGAAGATATTAGGTAGTTAAAAAACTAATGTGCTATGTTGATGTAGTTTCCTGATGGACAGTAAATAAGTAATTCACCAGCCTGTTGCAGCAATCAACTTACAAAGTAGAACAGTCATCCAGTTTGGATATGATGCAACCTAGGTTGCTGAGGAAGGCAAGGGTGGAAATAGCATAGGCTCTAGTCACAATCTTCCAATCCCCTTAACTAGGACAGTAGTGCCAGTTGAATAGTGGGTTTCAAATATTATACCTCTGTTCAAAAGAGGGGAGAAGGTTAAATCCTGTAACTACTAATGTCAGTGGTGGGGGAGCTTTAAGAGACAATAATCTAGGGCAATATTAATTGTTTCTTGGAAAAACATGGATTAATAAATGACAGCCAGCTTGGATTTGTTAAAGGCAAATCATGTCTGACTAAACCTCGTCAGGGTGGCGCAGTGGTTAGCACCGCAGCCTCACAGCTCCAGCGACCCAGGTTCGGTTCTGGTCCTGCCTGTGTGGAGTTTGCAAGTTTTCCCTGTGACCGCATGGGTTTCCTCCGGGTGCTCCGGTTTCCTCCCACAAGCCAAAGACGAGCGGGTTGACAGGGAAATTGGCCATTGTAAATTGCCCCTAGTATAGTTAGGAGAATTGAGGGAAGGTGGGGATGTGAGGGGGAAATGGGATTAATGTAGGGTTAGTATAAATGGGTGGTTGATGGTCAGCACAGACTCGGTGGGCTGAAGGGCCTGTTTCAGTGCTGTATCTCTCTATGACTGTAAATTGATTGAGTTCTTCGATGAAATAATGTTGGTAAGGTTAGTGTGGTTGATGTTGAGTATATGGACTTTCAAAGGAAATTTGTTAAAGTACCACATAATAGACTTGTTAGCAAAACTGAAGCCCATGGGTTAGAGGCAGTGGTGGTGTGGATACAAGATAATAGACAGAAAGCCAGCAGTAGCAGTAAACAGTTGTTTTTCAAACGAGTATAAATGGGTGGTTGATGGTCGGCACAGACTCGGTGGGCCGAAGGGCCTGTTTCAGTGCTGTATCTCTAAACTAAACTAAACTATACAGTGATGTCCTTCAGGGGTCGGTATAGTAAACCTATATTAATCACTGTTTAGGCCTCAGCTGGAGTAGTGTGTCCAATTCTGGGCATCAGACTTTAGGAAGGATGTCAAGGTCTTAGAAAGAGTGCAGAGGAGATTTACTGGATACTAGGGATGCGGGACTTCAATTATGTGGAGAGACAAGAGCAGCTGGGATCGTTCTCCTTAGAGCAAAAAAGGTTAAGGGGAGATTTAATACAGATGTCCAAAATTATCAGGAGGTTTTGATACAATAGAGACAGACAATCAGGATGACTCAGTGCAAGGTCATGGGGCTCACTAGTGCTGCCAAAATCGTTGTACAAGAGACCTGAGAGCTGGGTCTGCTCAAAGTGCCATGGGGAGAGCAGGCAGGGGCGGTGGGAGTTGGTGAAAACATTCAACACGCGCCATATGATTCTAGGGGCTTCACAGTCCAGGGAGGACTGGACAGTACGAACCGTTGGGGTTTAGAGGTAGTGCAGCTGACAAACCACACCCAGGAATTGCAGACTTCACTGACCAAATTTAGGAGGAGCGGTTTCAGTTACATGGTATGTTAGGAAACAGGCCTGCATCACAATTTTGGCAGGATGATATAACCTCCCATGTCTCACCTATACAACCTCACATGTCCCACCTACTCAAAGGCATGGGAGGCCACACGGTCAAGCTGGGGACAGGGCAAGCCATTCATTGTAGCTGTCTCAAGTGGTGAATAGGATAGGCAGAGATAGTGGTGTTGGAATTCTGTGCAATACCCTAATGTTAACACAAAAAAGGCTGCAGAGGAAGTGGGATGGGAGGGGGTGTGAGGTTATTTGGTCATCAGACTGTAGAGGCAATTCGGGTCCCTCCAAGCAGTGCAGGTACTTCAGATGCTCGTCAAATTAACCAAGAAAACTTGAGCCATAGAGTCATACAGTCAGTCATAACGGCAGAAGGCGGCCATTCAGCCCATTGAGTTCATGCCGGCTCTCTAGAGTAATCCAATCAGTCCCACTCTACTGCTTTAGCCCCAGCCCTGTAAAATTATTCCTCTCAAGTGCCCATCAAATATCCTTTAAAAATCGATCATCTCCGCTTCCACTACCCTCGTAGGCAGCAAGTTCTAGGTCATTACCATGCACTGCGTAAGTAAGTTCTTCCTCACATTCCTGCATCTCTTGCCCAAAATTTTCAATCTGTGCCCCCTAGTCCTTGTACCATCAGCTAATGGGAGCAGCTTTTCTTTGTCTACCTTACCTAAACCTGTTATAATCTTGTACACCTTGTACACAAATAATGCAAAGCTTGATTGCATCTATTTTAATGCAAGGAGTCTTACTAGTAAGGCAGATGAATTGAGGGCATTGATTAGCACATGGCATTATGATATTATTGCTATCACAAGAGACATGATTGAGGGAGGGGCAGGACTGTGGCAGCTCAATATTCCAGGGTATAGAATCATCAGGCGTGACAGTGAAAGGGGTAAAAGAGGAGGTGGCATTGCACTGTTGATCAAGGAGTCATTTACTGCAGTAAGGAGGGATGATATCTTAGAAGGTTCCTCAAATGAAGCCATATGGGTAGCTGTTAAAAACAAAAAGGGGGCAATCACTTGGCTGGGAGTGTACTACAGGCCTCCAAACAATCAGGGAGAGATAGAGGAGCAGATATGTAGGCAAATCTGAGAGAGGTGTAAAAATAATAGGGTAATAATAGGGAATTTCAACTTCACCAATATCAACTGGGATAGTCTTAGTGCAAAAGGCTGAAGGGGGGGCGGAATTCTTAAAATGCATACAGGAGAGCTTTTTGAGGCAGTACGTAGAAAGTCCTACAAGAGAAGGGGCAGTACTGGACCTAATCCGAGGGAATTAAGCCAGATTGGAGGACAGCGAATGTGGTACCATTATTTAAGAAGGGTAGCAGGAATAAACCAGGTAATTACAGGCCAGTGAGTCTAACATCAGTGGTTGGGAAACTATTGAAAAAATTCTGAGGGACAGGATTAATCTCCACTTGGAGAGTCAAGGATTAATCAAGGAAAGTCAGCATGGCTTTGTCAGGGGGAGATCAAGTCTAACTAACTTGATTGAATTTTTCGAGGCAGTGACAAGATGTGTCGATGAGGGTAAAGCAGTTGATGTAGTCTACATGGACTTCAGTAAGGCTTTTAATAAGGTCCCGCATGGGAGATTGGTTAAGAAGGTAAGAGCCCATGGGATCCAGGGCAATTTGGATCCAAAATTGGCTTAGTGGCAGGAAACAGAGGGTGATGATCGAGGGTTGTTTTTGCGATTGGAAGCCTGTAACCAGTGGTGTACTGCAGGGATCGGTGCTGGGACCCTTGCTGTTTGTAGTGTACATTAATGATTTAGACGAGAATATAAGAGGTATGATCAGTAAGTTCGCAGATGACATGAAAATTGGTGGTGTCGTAAATAATGAGGAGGAAAGCCTTAGATTACAGGATGATACAGATGGGCTGGTAAGATGGGCGGAGCAGTGGCAAATGGAATTTAATCCTGAGAAGCGTGAGGTGATGCATTTTGGGAGGACTAACAAGGCAAGGAATATACAATGGATGGTAGGACCCTCGGAAGTACAGAGGGTCAGAGGGACCTTGGTGTACTTGCCCATAGATCACTGAAGGCAGCTCCCCAGGTAGATAAGGTGGTTAGGAAGGCATATGGGATACTTTCCTTTATTAGCTGAGGCACAGAATACAAGAGCAGGGAGGTTATGATGGAATTGTATAAAACGCTAGTTAGGCCACAGCTGGAGTACTGTGTACAGTTCTGGGCACCACACTATAAGAAGGATATGATTGCACTGGAGAGGGTGCAGCGGAGATTCACCAGGATGTTGCCTGGGCTAAAGCATTTCAGCTATGAAAAGAGTGAAAAGGCTAGAGTTGTTTTTCTTAGAGCAGAGAAGGCTGAGGGGTGATATGGCTGAGGTATACAAAATTATGAGGGGCATTGATACGTTAAATAGGAAGAAACTTTTTCCCTTAGCAGAGGTGTCAATAACCAGGCTGTATAGATTTAAGGTAAGGGGCAGGAGGTTTAGAGGGGATTTGAGGAAAACTTTTTCACCCGGGGGTGGTTGGAATCTGGAACACACTGCCTGAAGAGGTGGTAGAGACAGGAACCCTCACAACATTTAAGTAGTATTTAAATGAGCACTTGAAATGCCATAGCAACCAAGGCTACTGGGCCAATTGCTGGAAAATGGGATTAGAAT
This sequence comes from Heterodontus francisci, assembly GCF_036365525.1. NCBI lineage: Eukaryota > Metazoa > Chordata > Chondrichthyes > Heterodontiformes > Heterodontidae > Heterodontus > Heterodontus francisci. The sequence continues at coordinate 112,087,713 of NC_090379.1, forward strand.
AGTTTGGTGCTTGATGGCCGGCACAGACACGATGGGCCTGTTTCTGTGCTGTATAACTATGGCCTCTCTCAAATCTCCCCTCAATCTCCTTAGCTCCAAGGAGAACACCACCAGCTTCTCCAACCTAACCTTGTAGCTAAAATTCCTCACCCTGGAACCATTCTGGTAAATCTTCCTCTGCACCCTCTCAGTGACCCACACATCCTTCCTAAAGTGTGGTGGCCAGAACTGGACACAAAAACCTAGTTGTGGCCTAACCAGAGCTTTATACAGGTTCGGCATAATCTCCCTCCTTTTGTACTTAATACCTCTAATTAAAAAGCCCAAGATCCCATATGCTTTGCTAACTACTCTCTCAATATGTCCTGCCAACTTCAAAGATCTATGCACATGAACTCCTAGGTCCCTCTGTCCCTGCACATTCTTTAAAACTATGCCATTATGTCTATATTGCCACTCCTTATCCCTTCTGCCAAAATGTCACCTCACATTTCTCTGTATTAATTCCATCTGCCACACGTCTGCCCATTCTGCTAGCCTATTTATGTCCTGTTGCAGTCAATTGCGGAGATTCACCAGGATGTTGCCTGGCCTCACCATCTCCCACACCTCCAAATTTGCTATCATAGTCAGATTTTGAAATTCTACTCTATATTCCTATATCCAAGTTATTTACATATATCAAAAAAAGCAGTGGTGCTAGCACTAACTCTTGGGGAACACCACTGTCTACCATCCATCAGTCTCAAAAACAATAATTTACCATCGTTTTCTATCCTAAAGCCAATTTTTTTGTAATCCTAGCTGACACCAACCTTCCCCTCCTACTACAAGTCTCAGTTTTGTTAACCAGCCTTTTATGTGGTACTTTGTCAAACGCTTTCTTAAAATCCATAGAGACAACATCCCTTGCTTTCCCATCATCAACTTTCTCCGTTTCTTCCTCAAAAAATTAAATTAGATTGGTCAAGCATGATCTGCCTTTTACAAATCAGTGCTGGCTCTCCTTAATTAACTTAAACTTCTCCAAGTGCCTGTTGACTTTTTCCGTCATTATTGTTGCTAAAACATTACCCAGTTACTAACAATGCCCTTACATCGTTTCTTGAATAAGGGCGTCACCTTTGCTATTTTCCAATCCTCTAGCACCTCCTCTGTATCGAGGAAGATAATGGCAAGGTGTTCCGGTTTCTCCACTTCCACTTCCTTTAGCAAACTGGGATGCAAGCCATCCAGACCAGGCAACATATCCACTCTAAGCATAGTCAGCCTTTCCAGTACATCCTATCAATTTTCACCACATCCATTCCTTCTAACATTTCTGCTTCTAACAATGTTTTGTCAGCATCTTCTTCCTTAGTAAACACAGATACAAAGTACTTAAGTACTGCTGAAAATAGAGACATGTTGTCGAAGCTTTTTGTCTTGCATTTATGAGGACAATCCGCAAGAATAACCAACGTAAGCAAAAACAACAACTTATACTGCATAAAAGAGTGCTGATTGGTAGACAAGTGAACTCTGATTGGTAGAGGCATTGCCATGGAGAATGCACCAGTTTACAGTGACTGACAGTTAACTGCCAAGCTTTGTTTGAAATTTAAACCAGGCAGCTAGACTCTGGTCAAGGCATTGCCCCGAGGAATGAACCAGCGAATGGCTGTCTCTTATTTTGTTCAGCTGAAACAGGCGCAATGTTAGTACATTTTCTTTCTGTCTGCAATGGGGACACAAGGGGGGGTGGGGGGCGAGAGAGCAGCAAGCAGTTCAAAACAGCTATCCAGTGCAGGTCACCAGAGCGGACTGACCTTGTTCCGAGGAGAGAAAAAGAAATCAAAGTGTGACGTCACGGGAAAACAGGTAGCTGATTGGTTGGTGAGTTTTTTTTATCATTTATCTTTCAAAACTCGGGTAATTTTACAAATTGTAAAGTTTTATTTATTAATAATAGTTAAGCTTAATAGATTGGGAAACAGCAAGAACAGAGCAGAGCTAGTAGCTGCTGCCACTGCCGCCAGTCTGCTGGTGTTCGGAAAGAAAATTCGAGGTATGACACCACAGGGAAGCAGGTAGGCGATTGGCTGGGTGAGACTTCGGAGCTACAAACAGCGCGAGAGGGGAGACAGAGCAGCGAAGCACAGGGAGCTAGTCGGTGAGTATCTGGTGGGTATTTTTTTTTACTTTATTTTCCTTTTCTGCTGATTTTTATTTTTTCTCTTACATTTAAGGCTGTCTACCAAGTAGAAGCTAAAATACCAGTAGTCGGTAGGTGATTACTCGGTCATCTGTTCTATTTATAACCATTTTGTGTTTATTTAACTTCCAATTTTAGTGCAGGAAATAAATAATTTGAGGCATGGCAATGCTGCTCACACCCATCGAATGCAAATGCTGTGCCATTTGGGGAATCCAGGACCCTACCCAAGTCCTGGACAACTACATGTGCAGAAAGTGCCACCAAATGCAAAAAGACGAGCGCCGAACCTTGGAACTCAAGAAGCAGTTGGTGTCACTGAGGTGCATTCGGAAGGATGAGAGATATGTGGATAGCACGTTTCAGGAGGTGGTCACCCCACAAATTAAGAGAGTGCAGGAAAAAAGGACTGGGTGGCTGCCAGACAGACAAGAACAACAAGGCAGGTAGTGCAGGAGTCGCCGGAGGGCATCCAACTTCCTAACCGGTATTCAGTTCTGAGTATCAATGAGAGAGAGGGTTCCTTTGGAGAGTGCAGCATGAGTCATAACCAGAGCACCATGGGTGGCTAAGCCATACAGGGAGGGAGGAGAAAAGACAGGATAGCAAGAGTGGTAGGGGATTCTTTAGTTAGGGGAACAGATAGACGTTTCTGTGGTCGCAGATGCGATTCCATGATGGTATGTTGCCTCCCTGGTGCAAGGGTCATGAATATCACCGAGCAGCTACACAGCATTCTGGAGGGCGAGGGTGCACAGCCAGAGGTCATGGTCTACATTGGTACCAACAATATAGGTAGAAAAAGGGATGAGGTCCTACAGCCCGAGTTTAGGGAGTCAGGAAAAAGATTAGCAAGCAGGACCTCAAAGGTAGTAATCTCCAGATTACTCCCAAGGCCACATGCTAGTGATTATAGAAATAGGAGAATACACCAGATGAATGCGTGGCTGGAGGGATGGTGCGGGTGGGGGGGGGGGTGGAGAAAGGCTTCAGCTTTCTGGAGCATTTGGACTGGTTCTGGGCAAGGTGGGACCTGTACAAGCTGGACGGTCTACACTGGAACAGGACCGGGACGAATGTCCTTGCAGGATGGTTTAAACTAGATTGGCAGGGGGATGGGAACCTCAGAGCAGTTTCAGATAGGACAAATTCAGACCCAGGGAACGGGAGGCAGAAAATTAACAAGTGAATCTGAAAGACAGAAGAAGCCAAGGTTAAAAAGTGTACAGCACAGGAATTTGGCAGTGTTAAAAGGTATTTATTTAAATGCAAGGAGCATAGCAAATAAAGTTGAGGGCACAGACAGATACATGGCAACACGATATCATTGCTATAACGGAAACTTGGCTTAAAGAGGGGCAAAAATGGCAGCGCAACATCCCTGGATATAGAGTTTGCAGGCAGGATAGAGAGAGGTATTAAAAAAAGGAGTGGGTGTAACAGTATAAGTTCAAGAATCAATTACAGTTGTGAGGAGGGATAAGCTAAATCAATCAAATGAGGCCATATGGGTAGAGCTCAGAAATAAAAAAAGGGGCAGCCACACTACTAGGAGTGTACTATAGACCCCCAAATAGTGAGAAGGAGATAGAACAACAAATATGTAGGCAAATTTCTGAGTGCAAAAACAATAGGGCAATAATAGTTGGGGATTTCAACTACCCTAATATCAACTAGGATATAAACAGTGTGTAGGGCACAAAATTATTGAACCACATTCAAGAAAACTTTTTTTAGCCAGCACATAACAAGCCCAACGAGAGGGGGCACAATTCTAGATTTAGTCTTAAGAAATGAAGCTGGGCAAGTAGCTGAAGTAGCAGTGAGTGACCATTTTGGACATAGTGACCATAATAGTTAGATTTAACATTATTATGGAAAAGGACAAAGACAGAACAAGAGTAAAAGTTCTAAATTGGGGGAAGGTAAATTTTATGAAACTGAGAGGTGATCTGGCAAAAGTGAACTGGATACAGCTACTTGAAGGAAAATCAGTGGCAAACTAGCAGGCGGCATTCAAAAGCGACATTCTACGGACATGTCCCCACAAAGAAAAAGGGTGGTACTGCCAAATCTAGAGCCGCCTAGCTACCTAGAAGCATACAGGGCAAGATAAGGCAGAAAAAGATAGCTTATGACAATTACAAAAAACTTAATACTTTAGAAAGCCTAGAGGCTAGAAAGTGCAGAGGTGAAGTAAAAAAGGAAATTAGGAAAGCAAAGAGAGGACATGAAAAAGTATTAGCAGGTAAAATCAAGGAAAACCCAAAAGATGTTTTATCAGTACATTAAGAGCAAGAGGATAACTAAGGAAAGGGTAAGGCCTATCAGAGATGTACAAGGTAACTTATGCGTGGATGCAGAAAATGTGGGCAGGGTTCTTAATGAGTACTTTGTCTGTCTTCACAAAGGAGAGGGATGATGCAATGAAGACATTGTAGTTAAAGAGGAGTGTGAAATATTAGATACAATAAGCATAATGAGAGAGGAAGTACTAGAGGGTCTGACGTCCTTGGAAGTGGATAAATCACCAGGGCCGGATGGATTGTATCCTCGAATGTTAAAGGAAACCAGGGAGGAAATAGCGGATGCTCTGAGGATTATCTTTAATTCCTCACTAGATATAGACGAGGTACCAGAGGATTGGAGGTCTGCGAACATTGTACTATTGTTTAAAAAGGGTGGGAGGGATAGGCCAAATAATTATAGGCCGGTCAGTCTGACCGTGGTGGTGAGCAAATTATTAGAATCAATTCTGAGAGATAGGATAAACTGCCACTTAGAATCAAGGATAGTCAGCATGGATTTGTTAAGGGAAGGTCGTGTCTTACTAACTTAATTGAATTTTTTGAGGAAGTAACAAGGAGGACTGATGAGGGTAGTGCATTGGATGTAGTCTATGTGGATTTTAGTAAGGCATCTGACAAGGTCCCACATGGCAGACTGATCAGAAAAGTAAAAACCCATGGGATACAGGGGAATGCGGAGAGTTGGATTCAAAATTGGCTCAGTGACAGGAAACAAAGGGTAATGGTCGACGGATGTTTTTGCAAATGGAGGGTGGTTTTCAGTGGCGTTCCACAGGGCTCACTGTTGGGTCCCTTGCTGTTTATGGTATATATTAATGATTTGGACTTAAATGTTGGAGGCATGAGTGGGAAGTTTGCAGATGACACAAAAATTGGCCGTGTAGTTGATAGTGAAAAGGATAGCTGTAGATTCCAAAATGGTTTGGCTGAGTGGGCGGAAACATGGCAAATAGAATTCAATCCGGAGAAGTGTGAGATAATGCATTTGGGGAGGGCAAACAAAGCAAGGGATTACATAATAAACAGGAGGATATTGAGAGGGGTAGAAGAAGAGAGAGACCTTGGAGTGCATGTCCACAGGTCCTTGAAGGTGGCAGAACAGGTAGATAGAGTGAAGAAGGCATATGAATTGCTTTCCTTTATTGGCCGAGGTATAGAATACAAAAGCAGGGATGTAATCCTGGAACTTAATAAAATGCTGATTAGGCCACAGTTGGAGTATTGCATACAGTTCTGGTCACCACAATTACAGGAAGGACATAATTGCTCTGGCAAGACATCGGCCATCTCAATTTCTCTGCCCCCCTCACTCACTCTAACCTGTCCCCCTCTGAACTTGCCGCATTCCGTTCTCACAGGTCTAATCCGACATTATCATCAAATCTACAGACAAGGGTGGTGCTGTTGTTGTCTGGCGCACCGACCTCTACCTTGCAGAGGCTCAGTGCCAACTCTCAGACACTTCGCCCTACTTCCCCCTGGACCATAACCCCACCACCGAACAATATCTGTCCACAGTACTGTCACTGACCTAATCTCCTTTGGAGATCTTCCCTCCACAGCTTCCAAACTCATAGACCCACAACCCCAGACAGCTCGCTTCTACCTCCTTCCCAAAATCCACAAACAGGACTGTCCCGACAGGCCCATTGTTGCAGCCTGTTCCTGCCCCACTGAATTTATTTCTTCCTATCTTGACTCAATCTTTTCTCCCCTGGTCCAGTCTCTGCCCACCTACATCCTTGACTCTTCTGACGCCCTACGTCATTTTGACAATTTCCGGTTACCTGGCCCCAACCACCTCCACTTCACTATAGATGTCCAATCTCTCCACACCGCCATCCCCGACCAGGACAGTTTGAGGGCTCTCCGCTTCTTCCTTGAACAGAGGCCCAACCAGTCCCCATCCACCACCACCCTCCTCCGCCTGGCTGAACTTGTTCTCACATTGAACAATTTGTCCTTCAACTCCACTCACTTCCTTCAAGTAAAAGGTTTGGGTACCCGCATGGGTCCTAGTTATGCTTGTATTTTTGTGGGATATGTTGAACATTCCTTGTTCCAATCCTACTCAGGCCCCCTCCCCCAACTCTTTTTCTGGTACACTGATGACTGTATCAGTGCTATTTCCTGCTCCCGCCCCGAACTGGAAAACTTGATCAACTTTGCTTCTAATTTCCACCCTTCACTCACCTTTACATGGTCCATCTCTGAAGCTTCCCTTCCTTGACTTCTCTGTCTCCATTTCTGGGGATAGGCTGTCTACTAATATTCATTATAAGCCCACCAACTCCCACAGCTACTTCGACTATACTTCTTCACACTCTGCCTCTTGTAAGGACTCCATTTCATTCTCCCAGTTTCTCCATCTCTGACACATCTGCTCTGATGATGCAACCTTCCACAACAGCGCTTCTGATATGTACTCCTTTTTCCTCAGCCGAGGATTCCCCCCCACTGTGGTTGACAGGGCCCTCAACCGTGTCCGGCCAATTTCCCGCACTTCTACCCTCACGCCTTCCCCTCCCTCCCAGATCCGCGACAGGGTTCCCCTTGTCCTCACTTCCCACCCCATCAGCCTCCACATCCTCCGCCATTTCCGCCACCTCCAGCGTGATGCCACTACCAAACGCATCTTCCCCTCTCCTGTCAGCATTCCGAAGGGATCATTCCCTCAGCGACACCCCGATCCACTCCTCCATTACCCCCGCCACCTCGTCCTCTTCCTACGGCACCTTTCCCTGAAATCGCAGGACGTGTAATACCTGCCCATTTACTTCCTCTCTCCTCACTATCCAAGGCCCAAAACACTCCTTTCAGGTGAAGCAGCGTATTACTTGTACTTCTTTCAATTTAGTATACTGTATTCACTGCTCACAATGTGGTCTCCTCTACACTGGGGAGACCAAACACAGATTGGGTGACCGCTTTGCAGAACACCTCCGCTCAGTGAAAAAGCATGACCCCAAGCTTCCAGTTGCTGGCCATTTCAAAACTCCATCCTGCTCTCATGCTCACATCTCTGTCCTGGAATTGCTGCAGTGTTCCAGTGAACATCAACGCAAGCTCGAGGAACAGCATCTCATTTACTGATTAGGCACACTACAACCTGCCGGACTGAACAGAGTTCAATAATTTCAGAGCATGATGGGCCCCCCTTTTTATTTTTATTTTTTCATTTTTATGTGCTTATTTTAGTTTTTTTAGTTTGTTTCTACTGTGCCTACCCACTGTTTTTTTCATGTTTGTGCTTGGAGCCAGGCTGTTCAGTTTTCTGTCAATTAACACCCTCTCTGTACTACCGCTTTGTCTTTCAGCACACCATTAACATACCATTTGCCTTTGCTCCATGACCTTCTGGTCAGTTATTCTGTGACCTCGAACTATCAACACCTCGTTGTTATCTCTTGCCCCACCCCCATTTTACTTGCTGAAAACCTATTACATTTCTAGCCTCTGCCAGTTCTGACCTGAAATGTTCAACTCTGCTTCGCTCTCCATAGATGCTGTCAGACCTGCTGAGTATTTCCAGCATTTCTTGTTTTTATTTCAGATTTCCAGCATCTGCAGTATTTTTGTTTTTATTTACAAGAATGTTGCCAGGGCCTGAAAATTGCAGCCATGAGGATAGATTGGATAGGCTAGGGTTGTTTTCCTTAGAACAGGGGAGGTTGAGGGATGACTAAATTTAGGTGCATAAAATTATGAAGGGCCTAGATAGACAGGAAGGACCCGTTTCCCCTAGCAGAGGGGTCAATTACCATGGGGCACAGATTTAAAGTGATTGATAGAAGGATTAGAGGGGACACGAGGAAAAACTTTTTCACCCAGAGGGTGGTGGGTGTTTGGAATTCACTGCCCAGATCGGTGGTGGAGGCAGAACCTCTCAACTCATTTAAAAAGGTACTTGGACCTGCACCTGAAGTGCTGTAACCTGCATGGCTACGGACCAGGTGCTGGAAGGGGGGGATCAGATTGGGCGGCTAGTTTTTTCAGCCGGCGCTGACACAATGGGCTGAATTGTGTGCCCTAACATTTCTATGGTTCTATAGTGTCTTTAATGTAATCAAATGTCCCAAGGCACTTCATTGGAGTGTTAACCAACAAAATTTGATACAAGTCACATAAGCAGATATGGTAGATGATCAAAAAGCTCGGTCAAAGGAGCATCTTAAAAGGAGGAAAGAGATTTACAGCAACAAAGAGGTTTAGGGAGGGAATTCCAGAACTTTGAGGCTTGATATCTGAAAGCACAGCCACCAATGGTGAACTGATTTGAAGTGCGAATATGCAAGAGGCCAGAACTGGGAGAGTTCAAGTATCTTGGAGGGTTTTAGGGTTGAAAGAGATTACAGAGATGAGGAGGGACGAGGCCATGGAGAGATTTGCAAAGAAGGGTGAAAATTTTAAAATCAAGGCGCTACTTAACCAGGAGCCAATGTAGGTCAGCAAGCACAGGGGTGATGTGTGAACGGGACTTGGCGCAAGTTAGAAGACTGGCAGCAGAGTTTACGTTCATGGAGCTTACGTTCATGGAGGGTAGAAAATGGGAGTACAGCCAGCAGTATGTTGGAAGTCTCAAGGTAATGAGGGTTTCAGCAGCAGATGAACTGAGGCAGCTTGGGATTTCCACATCCCCACCCCCGATCATTCTGACCTGTAACTGGTGTGATTTTCAGAGAAAAAATTCCCAGTGATAAATCATCAGCTTCAAAGACCAGGGAAGAGCACAATGGGGCCAACATCTTTGTGGTGTGTATATGAAATACAAAAAAGGGTAGTGTCGATAAGGATGCAGTCTTTTTGTTGTTGGCAGGTCTCAGGCAGACTAATACTGAATTGCATGACTATACTTGCATTGTTATTGTACTGTACTTCACAATATTACAGGTGAATAGCATATACAACGTAAGTATGGGAAAAAGCATCACAAGATAGCAGCCTCTCGGGGTTCAAAAAATAATTACCCATTTGCACTGATCTACACAGCACCTACTGACTTCAAAAACTTGCCAACAAACTCTTAGCCACATCAGTCCATTAAATACCATTATACCTTATTTTGGACAGCATATCCCTGTGACTGACTTATGATTAAAGCTGAAACAAGATGAGTTCCAACTGAAAGTCGTCCCCTGTAACGCCAACTCTGTTTCCCTCTACACAGATGCAGTCAGACCTGTAGTGTATTTTCAGTTTTTATTTTTATTTTCAGATTTGCAGCATCTTGCTTGAGTAAAGCTTAACTTTGTTTCTAATACATTCAGCAAATCCAGTGACAATGCTTCAGTGTCCCCTGGAGGATATGTTTGACGGTATCAGTTTCCTACCTTATAAATATCAATATCATAGGTGAAATCCATGGCAGGCGTGATATGCTGGGAGAAGATCTGGGTGACCATTGTCCTGTAAACTTTGCTACTGGTATTTGCCAATGCATGGCGCAGCATTTCATGTAGTTCTGACTCCTCCATCTGGGGTGGGGGGAGATACTTGCTTTTCAGCAACTCTACTGCGGTGGGACGTTTCGCTGGGTCATGATTTAACAGCCAGCCGACTATTAATCTCTAAAGAAAACGGCAACAACAGGACATTAACTGTGGGTCAAAGCAGATTTCATAGCTCACGTACACTTGCATGAAAATGGAGATCTCACGGAGCTACACAGAAACTGGAGTAGGCCATTCATTCTCTCGAATCTGTTCCACCATTCAATTAGATTATAGCTGATGCGTACCTCAACTCTATTTACCCAGCTATGATCTATAACCTCAATACCTTTAGCTAACAAAATAATTACTAATTTCAGTCTTGAAAGTTTTGATTGACCCAGCATTCACAGTCTTTTGGGAGTGTTCAGGATTTCCACTACCCTTTGTATGGAAAAGTGTTTCCTGATTTACCTCAGAACAGCCTGGCTCCAATTTTAAGATTATGCCCCCTTGTCCTCAATTTCCCCAACAGAAGAAATAGTTTCTCTTTCTCCATCCTTTTATCATTTTAAACACCTTAATTAGATCACCCCTCAATATTATATAATCAATGAATACAAACCTCATGTATGCAACCTTGAGTTGAATGGGTCTTTATTCTCCGCAGTTTAGAAGAATGAGAGGTGATTTCATTGAAACATACAAAATACTTAAGAGGACTAGACAGGTTCGATGCTGACAGACTGTTTCCCCCATCTGGAGACTATAGAACTAAGGGGTACAATCTCAGGTTAACGGGTTGGTCATTTAGGACTGAGATAAGGAAACATTTCTTCACTCAACCATCGTAATTTTTTTGGAAATCTCTACCCCACAGGGCTGTGGATGCTCAAACTATGAGCATATTCAAGACTGAGATCAATAAATTCTTGGGCACGAAGGGACTCGAGGAAGATGGGGATGGGGCAAGAGTGTGGCGTTGATGTAGTTCAGCCATGATCCTACTGAATGGCCAGATGGCCTATTCCTGCTCCTATTTCTTAACTACTCCTCATAAATTAACCTTTTCAGCTGTCACTCTGTAAATCAGCTCCGCACCCTCTCCAAGGCCTATATACCATTCTTGAGGTCTGCTGCCCACAACTGAATGCAATAATCCAGATGGTGTCTAACCCAAGCCTCTATACAACTGAAGCATAACTCCCTCCCCCTTTTTATTGCAAGTCAGTAACTCAATCATGTAATCACAGTGTTATTACAAACCACAAGGACTTGCATTTACATAGCACATCAAGATGTCCAAAAGCACTTCACAGCCAACAAAGTACTTCTGAAATGCGGTCAGAGTTGTAATACAGAGAAATGCAGCAGCCAAAGCTCCACAAACAACAATAACCTAAATAACCTGACAATCTTTTTTTAAGATGATGTTGGTTGAGGGATAAGTGTTGGCCAGGATACCGAGAGATGTCTCAGGCTTTTTTTCAAGATAGTGTCATGGAATCTTAATCTACACCTAAGAGGGGATACAGTGTCTTGTTTTAACACCTTATCTCAAAGATGGCACCTCTGATAGTGCAGCACTCTCTCAGTACTACACTGGAAGAGTCAGCCTACATTATGTTCTTAAGTCTCTGGAATGGGGCTTGAACCAACAACCTTCTCAGTCCTACCACTAATCCAAGGTTGACACCTTGACCAGATATATCCCATAGAAGACTAACAGAATTTAAAAAGAGCAAGAGAGAAGACAAGGTAAATTAAGAAGCAATGACTGGTTAATGCCAAGCTGAAGCCTGCAGATTAAGCCACATAAGGTCAGTTGGCCAAAAGTTTGGTCAAAGAGGTAGGTTTTAAGGAGTGTCTTAAAGGGAGGAAACCAAGGTAGAGAGGTGTAGGGAGGGAATTCCAGAGCTTAGGGCCGAGGCAACTAAAGGCATGGTCACCAATGGTGGAACGATTAAAATTGGGGACGCTCAAGGAACCAGAATTATACAAGCACAGATTTCTGAGGGTTATAAGGCTGCAGTAGATTACAGAGATAAGGTGGGGTGAGACCATGCAAGGTTAGCTCAGTGTTAGCTATATGCCCCAGTTTGGTACTATCTGCAAACTTTAGAGTTACTTGTTCCTCAATCCAAATCATTAATGTAAATTGTGAGCAACAGTGGTCCCAGCAGATATTTATAGAAAACTGCATTTTACCTTCCTTCAATCTGAATAACTACTCTTCACACCAATTCTTTTCTTTCTATGTTTCAGCTAACTTGCTATCCACGTAGCTATATGTCATCCCCTGACTCCACATGTCCGAACTGATTTTACAATGTGGCGCTTCACATTGTTGAAGCCTTCCGTTTCAGAATGTCAGAGTACCACTGTGTGAGCTCACCTTACCCTAGCTCTTTGCTAATCCTAGAAGGTTTTTGAGAGGCACAACAAATTGATTTGGAGTACTTTGTTGATAAATGGTTCATTTCTGCTTCAGAAACACTTGTGTTCCTTTCCTGGTAATAAAGACTGCCCACCTTGCAACCTATGGGTTAGAGACCTTCTCCAGGTCACAACAGTACAACTGCCGTTGAGGCAAAAAGCCAAAGACAGTACCTGTAATGAACACTTTTCTTCATCAAAATCTTCAGGGATCTCGATTGTTGGCTGAGAGGAAAAAATAGCTTCAATGAGATTCGACATTTCCATCAATAATCTGAAAAACAAGCAATGTTGATTCATAGGGCACAAGGGGCATTTACCCCCAAACTTTTAGATGCACCATGCAATTCTCAAAACCCAACAAGAGGATACAGAGGGCTATTCTGTATTGGCGTGAAATGAGAACAGTGGCAAGGTGCCCTCATATTGCCACCCTTCACCACAGCCAGACACTCCAATCAATCCTATGTGTACTGGCATGATTGGGCTGGACTATGATACCTCTTCCCTTCCAAATGCAAATACTCCAACATTTTCTCCCCATGCTCACCATTACAATGATGCTTTCATTTCAAATTTTGCCCCAAGGTGAAGGAAGCCAGTACTGGTAATGGGTCACTTTTCTCTTTCTGGCCCAAACATTGCAAGGTCAGATCGAGAATAAATGTCCTTTATGGTCCAATGTCTCAGCGCAAACCTCAGAAAAGCACCCACCAGCACTTCTGAGTGAGACACAATATAACACTAATGTTTATTGAATTGTAAGAGATAGGGTATATTTTTTGTAACATGTATTTTACTTGTTTTTACACATATTTTATCTAAATATTGTGCAATATGTGTCTTATTAGACCCATGAATAAACCTAAATATACATGTTAAAAGAAGAACCTGCATTTGTACAATGCACAATATTTTAAAGCTCCATATTCAGTGGATTTTTGTCAGAGTATCTAGGTACTAGGAACAATAATAACTTGCATTTATATAGCACCTTTAACATAGTAAAACATCACAAGATGCTTCAAAGGAGCATGAACAAACAAAATTTGACACCAAGCCACGTAAAGAGACACTAGGACAGGTGACCAAAAGCTTGGTCAAAGAGATAGGTTTTAAGGAGTGTCTTAAAAGTGGTAAGGGAGGTAGAGAGATGGGAGAGGCTTAGAAGGGAATTCCAGAGCTTATGACCTTGGCAGCTGAAGCCATGGCCATCAAAGGTGGAGTGATTAAAATTGGGAATGCTCAAGAGCACAGATAATTCTAAGGTTTAAGAGTAAGATTAAGAGTAACTAAACTAACAAGATTAAGAATGGTCAAGCTCCTTTCACTCAGGACTCCATATAACGTACAGTGAGAAGATTCCTGCCCATCTAAATCTCAGTGTTACGAACTTAGACATAATTACACAAACTAAAAACACAATCTGGTTATTTCTCCAAGGCAGAAATGAATTTACTGATGGTTACAATAATTTGGAATTCTGGTTTGTCTCTGTCAAGGCTCAATATGCTAGCACCTACCATCCGTAGCTTGCTGAGAACAGAGATCCTCTCAGATGCTGTGCCCATGGGATGATACGACATCTCAAAGAAAATGATTCCCAAACTGAACAGATCTACTTTCTGGAACAGATGGTAATAAATCAGCTGTAGTTTTATGAAGTAACACACACCAGTTGCAGTTGAGGTAGTCTACACTGACTTCAGTAAGGCTTTTGATAAGGTCCCGCATGGGAGATTGGTTAAGAAGGTAAGAGCCCATGAAATCCAGGGCAATTTGGCAAATTGGATCCAAAATTGGCTTAGTGGCAGGAGGCAGAGGGTGATGGTCGAGGGTTGTTTTTGCGAGTGGGAACCTGTGACCAGTGGTATACGGCAGGGATCGATGCTGGGACCCTTACTGTTTGTAGTGTATATTATGATTTAGATGTGAATATAGGAGGTATGATCAGTAAGTTCACAGGTGACACGAAAATAGGTGGTGTCGTAAACATTGAGGAGGAAAGCCTTAGATTACAGGACGATATAGATGGGCTGGTAAGATGGGCGGAGCAGTGGCAAATGGAATTTAATCCTGAAAAGTATGAGGTGATGCATTTTGGGAGGACTAACAAGGCAAGGATATATACAATGGATGGTAGGACCCTAGGAAGTATAGACAGTCAGAGGGACCTTGGTGTACTTGTCCATAGATCACTGAAGGCAGCAGCACAGGTAGATAAGGTGGTTAGGAAGGCATATGGGATATTTACATTCTGTGCCTCGGCTAATAAAAGCAAGAGGAGGGAGGTTATGATGGAGCTGTACAACTAGCTATATAACTAACTAGCAGTATAAAATGCTAGTTAGGCCACATTAACTGTGTACAGTTCTGGGCACACTATAGGAAGTATGTGATTGCACTGGAGAGGGTGCAGAGGAGATTCACCAGGATGTTGCCTGGGCTGGAGCATTTCAGCGATGAAGAGAGAGACTGGATAGGCTAGGGTTGTTTTCCTTAGAACAGAGAAGGCTGAGGGGGGACATGATTGAGGTATACAAAATGATGAGAAACATTGATAGGATAGGAAGAAACATTTTCCCTCAGCAGAGGGGTTAATCACCAGGGGCATTGATTTAAGGTAAGGGGCAGGAGGTTTAGAGGGGATTTGAGGAAAATAAATTTCACCCAGAGGGTGGCTGGAATCTGGAACACACTGCCTTAAGGGCTGGTAGAGGCAGGAACCCTCACCACATTTAAATATTACTTAGATGAGCACTTGAAATACCATAGCATACAAGGCTACGGACCAAGCGCTGGAAAATGGAATTAGAATAGATAGGTGCTTGATGGCCGGCACAGACACGATGGGCCAAAAGGCCTGTTTCTGTGCTGTACAACTCTAAGACAATAATGGCAGGTCATTAGACTGCAGTATATATTCTGCAGCACTCACTTTGTACAACATGCTATTTTTCTAATGATACCATTGTCACTGCTCTCTCTGACGTGCCATACTTTGCAGGACAGCTCCATCTTACAACTGCCCCTCTGTTAAATGTTACCAGTCTTTCTAAAGCCTCCCTCCAAGAAGTGCCAATGTCCCGCCTGCT
The DNA here is from genome assembly GCF_036365525.1 of Heterodontus francisci. Lineage (NCBI taxonomy): Eukaryota > Metazoa > Chordata > Chondrichthyes > Heterodontiformes > Heterodontidae > Heterodontus > Heterodontus francisci. The sequence goes on from NC_090379.1 coordinate 112,103,176, forward strand.
CCTCACAAGCTCACAACGCTCCGCTCCACTGATAGGCCCAATATTTTCATTTGCAGCCACAAATGGTGCACCTAAGGCAGTGAATCAACATTACCTCTGTTGCACAGGGCAAAAAAGTTTATACATCCGAACATATGAATTAACCGGAGTAGGCCATTCGGCCCCTCAAGCCTGCTGCACAATTTGATAAGATCATGGCTGATCTGAATGTGGCCTCAACTCCACTTTGTTGTCTGCACCACCCACCACCCCCCCCACCCCCGCAATACTTAACTCCCTTGTAGATCAAGAATCTACCCAACTCAGTCTTGAATATATTCAATGACAGCCTCTACTGCTCTCTGAGGAAGGAAATTCCACACACAAACAACCCTCAGAGAAAACATTTCTCCTCATCTCCGTCTTAAATGGGAGACCCCTTATTTTTAAACTATCTCCTAGTTCTAGTCTCGCCCATAAGTGGTAACATCCTGTCAGCATCCACCCTGTCATGTCCCCTCAAGATCTTACATGTTTCAATAAGATCACCTCTCATTCTTCTGAACTCCAACAGGTATAGGCCTGACCTGTTCAATCTTTCCTCATAAGATAACCCCTTCATCTCAGGAATCAGTTGAGTGAGCCTTTTCTGAACTGCTTCTAATGCAATTTTATCCTTTAAATAAGGAGACCAAAACTGTACACAGTACTCCAGATGTGGTCTTACCAAGGCCCTGTACATCTGTAGCAAAACTTCCCTACTTGTATAATCGACTCCCCTTGCAATAAACAACAATGTTCCATTTGCCTTCCTAATCACTTGCTGTACCTGCACGCTAACTTTTTGTGATTCATGTGCCAGGCACCCAGATCCCTCTATACCTCAGACTTGTGCAGTCTCTCTCCATTTAAATAATATTCTGTTTTTCCATTCTTCCTGTCAAAGAAGACAAATTCACATTTTCCCACATTATACTCCATCTACCAAGTTTTTACCCATTCACATCTACAAAAGGAGGCGGTGGTGTAGTGGTATTGTCACTGGACTATTGTCACCCAGAGACCCAGGGTATTGCTCTGGGACATGGGTTTGAATCCTACCACAGCAGAAGGTGGAATTTGAATTCAATTAATAAATCTAGAATTAAAAGCTAGTCTAATGATGCCCATGAAACCATTGTCAATTGTTATAAAAACCCATTTGGTTCGCTAATGCCCTTTAGGGAAGGAAATCTGCTGTCCTTACTTGGTCTGGCCTACATGTGACTCCAGACCCACAGCAATGTGGTTGACTCTTAAATGTCTTCAGAAATGGCCTAGCACGCCACTCAGCTGTATCTAACCACTACGAATTCAATAAAAGAATGAAACCGGACAGACCACCTGGCATCGACCTAAGCACCGGAAATGACAACAGCAAACCCAACCCTGTCAACCCTGCAAAGTCCTCCTTGCGCCAAAGTTGGGAGAGCGTCCCACAGGCTAGTCAAGCAACAGCCTGACAGTCATACTCACCGAATCATACCTTACAAAGTCCCAGACACGATCACCAGGTATGTCCTGCCCCACCAGCAGGACAGACCAACCAGAGGTGGCGGCACAGCGGTATAGAGTCATGAGGGAATTGCCCTGGGAATCCTCAACATAGACTACGGACCCCATGAATTCTCCTGGCATCAGGTCAAACATGGACAAGGAAACCTCCTGATTACCACATACTGCCCCCGCACACCCTCCCACCCCCCCACCCCTCAGCTGATGAATCAGTACTCCTCCATGTTGAACAGCACCTGGAGGAAGCACTGAGGGTGGCAAGGGCACACTGGGTGGGAGACTTCAATGTCCATCACCAAGAGTGGCTCGGTAGCACCACTAATGACCGAGCTGGCCAAGTCCTAAAGGACATAGCTGCTAGACTGGGTCTGCGGCAGGTGGAGAAGGAAGCAACAAGAGTGAAAAATATACTTGACCTCGTCCTCACTAATCTGCCTGCCGCAGATACATCTGTCCATAACAGTATCGGTAGGAGAGACCACCACACAGTCCTTGTGGAGACAAACAGAGGATACCCTTCATTGTGATGTGTGGCACTACCACCATGCTAAATGGGATAGATTTCAAACAAATCTAGCAATGCAAAACTGGGCATCCATGAGGTGTTGTGGGCCATCAGCAGCAGCAGAATTGTACTCAACCACAATCTGTAACCTCATGGCCCAGCATATCCCCCACTCTACCATTACCATTATTAAGCCAGGGAACCAACTCTGGTTCAATGAAGAGTGCAGGAGGGCATGCCAGGAGCAGCACCAGACGTACTTCAAAATGAGGTGTCAACCTGGTGAAGCTAAAACACAGAACTACTTGCATGCAATAGAGCTAAGCAATCCCATAACCAAAGGATCAGATCTAAGTCCTGCCACATCCAGTTGTGAATGGCAGTGGTCAATTAAACAATTAACTGGAAGAGGTGGCTCCACAAATATCCCCATCCTCAATGATGAGGGAGCCCAGCACAGTTCAAAAGATAAGGCTGAAGCATTTGCAACCATCTTCAGCCAGATGTACCAAATGAATGATCCATCTCTGTCTCCTCCTGAAGTCCCCAGCATTACAGATGCCAGTCTTCAGCCAATTCGGTTCACTCCGCATGATATCAAGAAACGACTGAAGGCACTGGACACTGCAAAGGCTATGGACCCTGACAACATTCCGGCAATAGTACTGAAGACCTGTGCACCAGAACCTGGAGCGCGCCCCGAGCCAAGCTGTTCCACTACAGCTACAACACTGGCATCTACCCAGCAATATGGAAAATTGCCTAGGTATGTCCTGTACACAAAAAGCAGAACAAGATCAACTTGGCTAATGACTGCCCCATCAGTCTACTCTCAATCATCAGTAAAGTGATAGAAGGTGTCGTCAACAGTGCCATCAAGCAGCACTTGCTTAGCAATAACCTGCTCAGTGACCCTCAGTTTGGGTTCTGCCAAGGCCACTCAGCTCCTGACCTCATTACAGCCTTGGTTCAAACATGGACAAAAGAGCTGAACTCAAGAGGTGAGGTGAGAGTGACTGCCCTTGACATCAAGGCAGCATTTGACCGAGTGTGGCATCAAGGAGCCCCATCAAAACTGAAGTCAATGAGGATCAGGGAGGTAAACTCTCCGCTGATTGGAGTCGTACCTAGCACAAAGGAAGATGGTTGTGGTTGTTGTAGGTAAATTGTCTCAGCTCCAGGACATCACTGCAGGAGTTCCTCAGGGTAGTGTCCTAGGCCTAACCATCTTCAGCTGCTTCATTAAACCTTCCTTCAGTCATAAGGTCAGAAGTGGGGATGTTCGCTGATGATTGCACAATGTTCAGCATCATTCGCGACTCCTCAGATACTGAAGCAGTCTGTGTAAAAATGTAGCAATACCTGGACAATATCTAGGCTTGGGCTGATAAGTGGCAAGTAACATTCGCACCACACAAGTGCCAGGCAATGACCATCTCCAACAAGAGAGAATCTAACCATCTCCCCTTGACATTCAATGGCATTATGATCGCTGAATCCCCCACTATCAACATCCTGGGGGCTTACCGTTGGCCAGAAACTGAACTGGACTAGCCATATAAATACCATGGCGACAAGAGCAGCTCAGAAGCTGGGAGTTCTGAGGCGAGTAACTCACCTCCTGACTCCCCAAAGACTGTCCACCATCTACAAGGCATCAAGGAGTGTGATGGAATACTCTCCACTTGCCTGGATGGGTGCAGCTCCAACAACACTCAAGAAGCTCGACACCATCCAGGACAAAGCAGCCCATTTGATTGGCACCCCATCCACATGCATTCACTCCCTTCACCACTGACACACAGTGGCAGCAGTGTGTACCATCTACACACTACGCACTGGAGCAACGCACCAAGGCTCCTTCAGCAGCACCTTCCAAACCCATGACCTCTACCACCTAGAAGGCCACTTACTATCTACTTTTACATTTATAGCTAGCTTTCTCTCATACTATAATTTTTCTCTTTTTTTTGTTTAAAGTCATTCTTTGCTGTTTTTTTAAATCTGTCTGATCTTCTGATCTGCCACTAACGTTTGCAGAATTATAAGCTCTTTATTTCAATTTGATACTATCTTGAATTTCCTTAGTTAGCCACAGATGATGCATCCTTCTCCTAGGGTCTTTCTTTCTCACTGGAATATATCTAAGCTGAGAGTTATAAAATATCTCCTTAAATGTCTGCCACTGCTTCTCCATGGTCCTATCTTTTAACCTAATTTCACAGTTCACTTTGGCCAATTCTGTCTTCATACCCTCGTAATTCCTTCATTTAAGTTTAAAACGCTAGTCTTAGACCCACACATCACACCCTCAAACTGAATGTGAAATTCTATCATGTTATGATCGCTCACAAACAAGAAATGCTGGAAATACTCAGCAGGTCTGGCAGCATCTGTGCAGAGAGAAGCAGAGTTAACTTTTCAGGTCAGTGACCCTTGATCAGAACTTTTATGTTATGATCGCTGTTGCCTTGAGGCTCATTTCCTAAGAGGTCATTATTTAATCCTGTCTCATTGCACATGACAAGGTCTAGAATGCTTCCTGGTTGACACTAGAACATACTGCTCTAAGAAATTGTCCCGAATACACTCTATGAACTCATCTTTCAAGCTACCTTTGCAAATCTGATTTATCCACTGTATAGATTAAAATCACCCATGATTATTGCAGTACCTTTCTTACAAGGCATTATTTTTTTTTTGTATACTCTGTCCTACAGTGTAGCTACCATTAGGGGACTATATACTGCTCCCACAAGTGACTTCTTTTCTTTCCTTTGCTAATTCTTATCTCTACCCAAACTGATTCTACATCTTGATCTTTTGAACTAAGGTCATCTACTGTAATAATGTAATCCTTAATTAACAGAGCTACCCCAATACCTTTTCCTAGCTTCCTGCCCTTCCAAAATGTCAAATACCCTTGAATATTCAGGTCCCAGCCATGGTCAACTTGCAACCACGTCTCTATGATGGCCAACAGGTCATACATTTTCTTTTAAATTCTTTTCATGGGATGTGGGCATCATTGGCAAGGGCAGCATTTGTTGCCCATCCCTAATTACCCTTGAACTGAGTGGCTTGCTAGGCCATTTCATAGGGCAGTTAAGAGTCAACACTTTGCTGTGGATCTGGAGTCACATGTAGGCCAGACCCCAGGTAAGGATGGCAGGTTTTCTTCCCCAAGAACATTAGTGAACTTTATGGGTTTTTACAACAATTGATGATAAGTTTCATGGCACCATTACTGAGATTAGCTTTCAATTTCAGATTTTTATTAATTGTTTAAATTCCACTAGCTGCCATGGTGGGATTTGAACCAGTGACCCTGGGGCACTAGCCTGGGCCTCTGGATTACTAATTCATTGAAATCACCACTACGCCACCATCTCCAGCATCTACATATCTACGTTTTTTGCTAACAATTCATCAGTCTGCTTTCAAATGCTACATGCATTCAGATAGAGCCTTCAGTTCTGTCTTTTTACCATTTTGCTCCATCCCTGCCTGCCACACTTTGATTAATTACCCATGTCACTATCCTGCACTATTACCTTGTCCTTTCCCTTCAATTTACCACATCTCCCCTCACTTGATCCCTCCCCCCCACTATTTAGTTTAAAGCCCTCTCTACTGCCCTAGTTATATGACTCGCCAGAACATCGGTCTCAGCATGGTTCAGGTGAAGACCATCCCAATGGTACAGCTCCTACTTGCCCCAGTACTGGTGCCAGTGCCCCAGCAATCGAAACCCATTTCTCCCACACCAGTTTTTGAGCCATGCATTTAACTTTATTCTTATTTACCCTATTCCAATTTGCTCGTGGCTCAGGTAGCACAGATTTTCTTTTAAAACCAACAGCTCTGTGAAGTACAAGCTAACAGTTGGAGATGACTGGTTTAGAAGGGGCTGTAAATAAACTTGCTGCTAAACATGTGCTGTGCATACGATTTTTTTTAAAAGAACTTGGGAGGCCCCAACTCACCTTGTCAGCAAAATGAACAGTTGCAAAATGCAGCTAAGGGAGCACAATGCCACCACTCACGGGCGCAGTCAATCATCAAGCACAAGTGGCTTGGAGTTTCCAAACATGAGCAATTACAAGTTCCATTCCCAGTGACACTGACCTCAGTAGCACAATCCAAGCAGTGTGCCAAACTAACCCCATCCCAACAAGGTAAGAGACAAGAGCAAACTTCCAGATCGCAAAAGTAAACTTCTCAGAATTATGAGGCATAAACAGAGATGCACTTCAGATGGCGATGCTTAGAGAATGAGCCATTCACAAGGAGGCAAGCAGTAACAGTACGCAATCCTGGCATATATTCTCTATATTCCTCATATACAAACACAATGTATTACCTGATTGTAGGTAGCTTTTGTGTTACCCTGTACCTCAGGGCTCACGTACAAGGCAGTGCCAACCATTCCAGTCAGATTCCCTGTAACTGAAATAATGTTGAGCTGTAACCTTACATAATGAACAAAGGACTTCAAGAACTGTAGCCTCTGAAGCAGAAATGCAGGGCTAGAATGAGGGATTTGGATCTTTTGGAAGCCATCCTTAACCCTTTTTCCATTATTTCTCTATGTCTAGTTATCTTGTCTCTGTGAAGAGATTTGGACTATTTTAATATGCTAAAGTATTATATAAAAGTGTAAATTTGTTCATGTTTTTGTTGATGGTATTGGCTGGGGGAGGACTATTGACCATGACAGCAGAGAACTCCTTGATCTTCAAACAGCGGCAGGTCTTTAACATCCACCTGAACCACTGGGACAGCCAGACACGTGGGCTTTACATCTCATCTAAAGGTAAATAATTCTGACAATACAGCATCCCTTCAACACTGAACTGGATTATCAGTAACTGGCAATTATTCAACATCTTTACCGTAAACAACACCCCAATTCTCTTCACAGAGATGTACAGAGAGCGGATATCAAGTCAAGACAGAATAGTAGGGCATAACCAAAACCAAAAGGATATATTTACATTATGCACCATGTCTTGGAATGCAACTTGAATTCACAAGACTCCGGCAAGCAGGCGAAAATGCTATCAATTCAGTCATACTGACTCAAGAATCATTTCAGGCAGATGAATAAATACAGACAGCAATTTAACAAACA